>NC_068367.1:68812139-69075037 GCF_020536995.1 Dreissena polymorpha | reverse complement strand
AAGAGATATGTAGGAAATTAGAATTAAATGCCAAAGTAATTTAAGTATTGGTTTTCTGTCGGCAAGGGTTGCTGTGGAAATAGTGCTTAACGATATTTGGCCTGTAGGGTTCTGCTAGCAAGAACAAATCGAAGTCATATCTCTGCCCGCGAACTGTAAGCTTAAATAACCATATCTGATGAAGTACTGCTTTGAGAATGCATTCTTATTGTACTTGAAACCAGATCGCATTGACCAGCACAAGGCTTCAGACCCCCCAAAAGTGTGAGGCTTTCAATAGTGCTTACCTGATACCAGACCGCATTGCCCGAGACAGTGACTTTCTCCCGGAAACTGCACAGGCTGCATCCGCAGCACAACCCTTAAGCTCAATCATGGTCTGGCTGACTCTGAAATAGTGAAATCTGCATTTACAGATGCTCATTTGTCTAAAGGTGATGAGTTTATTGCCTATCTTATTAAAAGCAAACACAATGACATTGCTTAAAAAGACATGTGCATTTCTGAAAAGACATACAGCTGCCCGATACTTGACTAGGAAAAGGCGCTATGGTCTTCACTCTGAAATTCATTACTCTAAGGGCTTAACAGAACAAAAGCCAGATCTTACAGCTAATTGGCCCCAACTACAGCTAAATATGCTTATAGGTTGAAAATAAAGTTATTTGTCTGAAGAACTAGTGCTATTAACTCATCAGCTGGCCGCAATTCTGTAAACATAGTGTATATATGGAAATACCTAGTCTACCACCTGCACCGCACCACTACGTCCACTGTTAAAATACACAGCTAAGTTAGTACTTTAACGAACAAACTGAAATTCATGTGTTAATTAAACAATCAGTATGATGACTCACATTGAAATCATGTCCAGTGCACCAGTCAGAGCAAGACAGCTAGCGGATTGTTGACCATCAACGGCTCAAGGACAAACGGTCAGGCCTACAAACAAAGAGAAAAATGGCATAAATGGGTTGCATGCATGTAATTTTGCATATTTTCATCTTGCTCTCCACCTGAAACTTCAATCTATGGACATAATAATATTTACATTTAAGATTTGTTGGAAATGTTACCCTTACTTGTCCATACCAGGTCCCCCACCCATCCGGAACAGTCCAAAACCACCTAAAACATCCATTTGGACCAAAATATTGACACCTCTCATCTATTTTAGCACCCAAATCATCAAAACATTCATTAAAATTCATTTTCTACTTGTCTCGCTTGCAGACGAATCCATGTGACCTTGACATTGCAGTAAATGTGCTTTTTAAAGGTTATATTACACTAATTCTGATTCCCATAGGGTCCCATTATAAAACTGACAACTTTCACAGCATTTTTCTTGCCTTTCCGACGTATCAATTTTTCCGAACCTGGTATCATTTTAAAGATGGATCTGTCATCTTCCAATAATTGCAATCAAAAACATACCGTCTCGCAACTTCTAAGAAAGTAAATCGCTGTCGAATGAACCCACCGTAGAAAAACGTGTTTCGGAATCCTAATTTCGACAAAAGCCCCACACAATAGAAAACACACCCTCAAAAGTTCATCTTTTAAGTTAGCTTCCAATCCAAGGCATCAAAGTACTCCAGACACATACAGGATATTACAAATAACCACAAAAGACATGTCTCACATTGTTAAATGGCTTATATTCAAGAAGAGAAAAGGAACTCTTTAGAAATAGGCACTTCTTTCGAATGGACCACGGAGGGATACACAATGATTTAGTGTAATGTAACCTTTAAGGGAACTCAACTTTGTCCTATCTTTTTCAAACTTTCTCCACATGAGATTTCAACTATTTCCACAATGAATATGCAATTTCAGTGCATTCGGATGGGGGTAAAGGCCTTAAAATGGCCATTTAAAGCGGTGACTAAATTGGCCGCAGTCAAGTCGGAATGCATGATTTTTAGTCTAAGTGACGACAGCTGATTTTGCGTCTCCAATTATTGTTACGCGTAACTTTCATGGCAAAAACTGGTATCATTGCATGCAAAATTCACCAATATATCAGCAAAAGGCCCAAATAAATGTATTGATTGTGAATCAGTGTACTTTTCTTGATGAAATAGGAGACTTTTTTAAAATTTTAAGCACTTTTTTCAATAAAAAACTCATTGACAGCATATAAAATCATGTTTTTTAAGAAAATCATTATTAAAAGCTTCACTTACAATCTAAACATACACATTGCAATTACAAAAATTAATGCTATTATGATGAGAGGCATAATTTTCAGCTTTCAAGCCGATACAAGCCGGCTACCCAAAATGAACACTTAAAAAGGCGCAAATCGCTCCTTCAACAGCTTACGACACAAAGTGACACTTAATGCGCATCCAGATAGTCTCTCTCATATAAATAAGTCCTGTTAGCGACATTTTATTAAGTATTCTCTTTAAAATCCAGTGTTGAAAGCGTAAGTTTTGCAAAAATGTCCACAGTCACCATGCAAAAGAGCATGTTTGCTAAGGAATTCCTACGCGAGTGGCCACACTAATGTCGTGGCAGGAAAGTCATTTGGGTGTGATTCCTCTGTAGTTCAGTGAACATTCATTCCACTACCTGGGGATGACTATCAGGATCAATTTTCCCAGCTTGGTGTAGTGTTGACCTTTCAGGATGTTGATGGATCGTCCACAAGCGCTGCACCACTGCGGCCTCTGTTCAGGACACAGAGTCGGATTGAGGTGTACACAAACCCGCAGTCAGGCAAGGATCATCCAGACCTTTAATAAAATAAAATGTTTAGGCCCCTGAAACTGGCAATTATGTTCAACACTGAGATAAGGAAACACATAGAGGAGACATCATGCCATGGCTTTCTCATTATTGACACGGCAAACTCGAGCAGCCGGGGACTTGGCTCTAAACAAAAACAGGTATGCTCCATCAATGTGAGCAAGATGGCATGTCAGAGTTAAAAAGGGCAAACAAACATACAAAAGAGATATGTAGGAAATTAGAAATTAAATGCCAGAAGTAATTTTAAGTATTGTTTTTCTGTCTGCAAGGGTTGCTGTGGAAAATAGTGCTTAACGCATAGTTTGGCCTGTAGGGGTTCTGCTAGCAAGAACAAATCGAAGTCATATCTGCCCGCGAACTGTAAGCTTAAGATAACCATATCTGATGAAGTACTGCTTTGAGAATGCATTCTTATTGTACTTGAACCAGATCGCATTGACAGCACAAGGCTTCAGACCCCCCAAAAGTGTGAGGCTTTCAATAGTGCTTACCTGATACCAGACCGCATTGCCCGAGACAGTGACTTTCTCCCGGAACTGCACAGGCTGCATCCGCAGCACAACCCTTAAGCTCAATCATGGTCTGGCTGACTCTGAAATAGTGAAATCTGCATTTACAGATGCTCATTTGTCTAAAGGTGATGAGTTTATTGCCTATCTTATTAAAAGCAAACACAATGACATGCTTAAAAAGACATGTGCATTTCTGAAAAGACATACAGCTGCCCGATACTTGACTAGGAAAAGGCGCTATGGTCTTCACTCTGAAATTCATTACTCTAAGGGCTTAACAGAACAAAAGCCAGATCTTACAGCTAATTGGCCCCAACTACAGCTAAATATGCTTTATAGGTTGAAAATAAAGTTATTTGTCTGAAGAACTAGTGCTATTAACTCATCAGCTGGCCGCAATTCTGTAAACATAGTGTATATATGGAAATACCTAGTCTACCACCTGCACCGCACCACTACGTCCACTGTTAAAATACACAGCTAAGTTAGTACTTTAACGAACAAACTGAAATTCATGTGTTAATTAAACAATCAGTATGATGACTCACATTGAAATCATGTCCAGTGCACCAGTCAGAGCAAGACAGCTAGCGGATTGTTGACCATCAACGGCTCAAGGACAAACGGTCAGGCCTACAAACAAAGAGAAAAATGGCATAAATGGGTTGCATGCATGTAATTTTGCATATTTTTCATCTTGCTCTCCACCTGAAACTTCAATCTATGGACATAATAATATTTACATTTAAGATTTGTTGGAAATGTTACCCTTACTTGTCCATACCAGGTCCCCCACCCATCCGGAACAGTCCAAAACCACCTAAAACATCCATTTGGACCAAAATATTGACACCTCTCATCTATTTTAGCACCCAAATCATCAAAACATTCATTAAAATTCATTTTCTACTTGTCTCGCTTGCAGACGAATCCATGTGACCTTGACATTGCAGTAAATGTGCTTTTTAAAGGTTATATTACACTAATTCTGATTCCCATAGGGTCCCATTATAAAACTGACAACTTTCACAGCATTTTTCTTGCCTTTCCGACGTATCAATTTTTCCGAACCTGGTATCATTTTAAAGATGGATCTGTCATCTTCCAATAATTGCAATCAAAAACATACCGTCTCGCAACTTCTAAGAAAGTAAATCGCTGTCGAATGAACCCACCGTAGAAAAACGTGTTTCGGAATCCTAATTTCGACAAAAGCCCCACACAATAGAAAACACACCCTCAAAAGTTCATCTTTTAAGTTAGCTTCCAATCCAAGGCATCAAAGTACTCCAGACACATACAGGATATTACAAATAACCACAAAAGACATGTCTCACATTGTTAAATGGCTTATATTCAAGAAGAGAAAAGGAACTCTTTAGAAATAGGCACTTCTTTCGAATGGACCACGGAGGGATACACAATGATTTAGTGTAATGTAACCTTTAAGGGAACTCAACTTTGTCCTATCTTTTTCAAACTTTCTCCACATGAGATTTCAACTATTTCCACAATGAATATGCAATTTCAGTGCATTCGGATGGGGGTAAAGGCCTTAAAATGGCCATTTAAAGCGGTGACTAAATTGGCCGCAGTCAAGTCGGAATGCATGATTTTTAGTCTAAGTGACGACAGCTGATTTTGCGTCTCCAATTATTGTTACGCGTAACTTTCATGGCAAAAACTGGTATCATTGCATGCAAAATTCACCAATATATCAGCAAAAGGCCCAAATAAATGTATTGATTGTGAATCAGTGTACTTTTCTTGATGAAATAGGAGACTTTTTTTAAAATTTTAAGCACTTTTTTCAATAAAAAACTCATTGACAGCATATAAAATCATGTTTTTTAAGAAAATCATTATTAAAAGCTTCACTTACAATCTAAACATACACATTGCAATTACAAAAATTAATGCTATTATGATGAGAGGCATAATTTTCAGCTTTCAAGCCGATACAAGCCGGCTACCCAAAATGAACACTTAAAAAGGCGCAAATCGCTCCTTCAACAGCTTACGACACAAAGTGACACTTAATGCGCATCCAGATAGTCTCTCTCATATAAATAAGTCCTGTTAGCGACATTTTATTAAGTATTCTCTTTAAAATCCAGTGTTGAAAGCGTAAGTTTTGCAAAAATGTCCACAGTCACCATGCAAAAGAGCATGTTTGCTAAGGAATTCCTACGCGAGTGGCCACACTAATGTCGTGGCAGGAAAGTCATTTGGGTGTGATTCCTCTGTAGTTCAGTGAACATTCATTCCACTACCTGGGGATGACTATCAGGATCAATTTTCCCAGCTTGGTGTAGTGTTGACCTTTCAGGATGTTGATGGATCGTCCACAAGCGCTGCACCACTGCGGCCTCTGTTCAGGACACAGAGTCGGATTGAGGTGTACACAAACCCGCAGTCAGGCAAGGATCATCCAGACCTTTAATAAAATAAAATGTTTAGGCCCCTGAAACTGGCAATTATGTTCAACACTGAGATAAGGAAACACATAGAGGAGACATCATGCCATGGCTTTCTCATTATTGACACGGCAAACTCGAGCAGCCGGGGACTTGGCTCTAAACAAAAACAGGTATGCTCCATCAATGTGAGCAAGATGGCATGTCAGAGTTAAAAAGGGCAAACAAACATACAAAAGAGATATGTAGGAAATTAGAAATTAAATGCCAGAAGTAATTTTAAGTATTGTTTTTCTGTCTGCAAGGGTTGCTGTGGAAAATAGTGCTTAACGCATAGTTTGGCCTGTAGGGGTTCTGCTAGCAAGAACAAATCGAAGTCATATCTGCCCGCGAACTGTAAGCTTAAGATAACCATATCTGATGAAGTACTGCTTTGAGAATGCATTCTTATTGTACTTGAACCAGATCGCATTGACAGCACAAGGCTTCAGACCCCCCAAAAGTGTGAGGCTTTCAATAGTGCTTACCTGATACCAGACCGCATTGCCCGAGACAGTGACTTTCTCCCGGAACTGCACAGGCTGCATCCGCAGCACAACCCTTAAGCTCAATCATGGTCTGGCTGACTCTGAAATAGTGAAATCTGCATTTACAGATGCTCATTTGTCTAAAGGTGATGAGTTTATTGCCTATCTTATTAAAAGCAAACACAATGACATGCTTAAAAAGACATGTGCATTTCTGAAAAGACATACAGCTGCCCGATACTTGACTAGGAAAAGGCGCTATGGTCTTCACTCTGAAATTCATTACTCTAAGGGCTTAACAGAACAAAAGCCAGATCTTACAGCTAATTGGCCCCAACTACAGCTAAATATGCTTTATAGGTTGAAAATAAAGTTATTTGTCTGAAGAACTAGTGCTATTAACTCATCAGCTGGCCGCAATTCTGTAAACATAGTGTATATATGGAAATACCTAGTCTACCACCTGCACCGCACCACTACGTCCACTGTTAAAATACACAGCTAAGTTAGTACTTTAACGAACAAACTGAAATTCATGTGTTAATTAAACAATCAGTATGATGACTCACATTGAAATCATGTCCAGTGCACCAGTCAGAGCAAGACAGCTAGCGGATTGTTGACCATCAACGGCTCAAGGACAAACGGTCAGGCCTACAAACAAAGAGAAAAATGGCATAAATGGGTTGCATGCATGTAATTTTGCATATTTTTCATCTTGCTCTCCACCTGAAACTTCAATCTATGGACATAATAATATTTACATTTAAGATTTGTTGGAAATGTTACCCTTACTTGTCCATACCAGGTCCCCCACCCATCCGGAACAGTCCAAAACCACCTAAAACATCCATTTGGACCAAAATATTGACACCTCTCATCTATTTTAGCACCCAAATCATCAAAACATTCATTAAAATTCATTTTCTACTTGTCTCGCTTGCAGACGAATCCATGTGACCTTGACATTGCAGTAAATGTGCTTTTTAAAGGTTATATTACACTAATTCTGATTCCCATAGGGTCCCATTATAAAACTGACAACTTTCACAGCATTTTTCTTGCCTTTCCGACGTATCAATTTTTCCGAACCTGGTATCATTTTAAAGATGGATCTGTCATCTTCCAATAATTGCAATCAAAAACATACCGTCTCGCAACTTCTAAGAAAGTAAATCGCTGTCGAATGAACCCACCGTAGAAAAACGTGTTTCGGAATCCTAATTTCGACAAAAGCCCCACACAATAGAAAACACACCCTCAAAAGTTCATCTTTTAAGTTAGCTTCCAATCCAAGGCATCAAAGTACTCCAGACACATACAGGATATTACAAATAACCACAAAAGACATGTCTCACATTGTTAAATGGCTTATATTCAAGAAGAGAAAAGGAACTCTTTAGAAATAGGCACTTCTTTCGAATGGACCACGGAGGGATACACAATGATTTAGTGTAATGTAACCTTTAAGGGAACTCAACTTTGTCCTATCTTTTTCAAACTTTCTCCACATGAGATTTCAACTATTTCCACAATGAATATGCAATTTCAGTGCATTCGGATGGGGGTAAAGGCCTTAAAATGGCCATTTAAAGCGGTGACTAAATTGGCCGCAGTCAAGTCGGAATGCATGATTTTTAGTCTAAGTGACGACAGCTGATTTTGCGTCTCCAATTATTGTTACGCGTAACTTTCATGGCAAAAACTGGTATCATTGCATGCAAAATTCACCAATATATCAGCAAAAGGCCCAAATAAATGTATTGATTGTGAATCAGTGTACTTTTCTTGATGAAATAGGAGACTTTTTTAAAATTTTAAGCACTTTTTTCAATAAAAAACTCATTGACAGCATATAAAATCATGTTTTTTAAGAAAATCATTATTAAAAGCTTCACTTACAATCTAAACATACACATTGCAATTACAAAAATTAATGCTATTATGATGAGAGGCATAATTTTCAGCTTTCAAGCCGATACAAGCCGGCTACCCAAAATGAACACTTAAAAAGGCGCAAATCGCTCCTTCAACAGCTTACGACACAAAGTGACACTTAATGCGCATCCAGATAGTCTCTCTCATATAAATAAGTCCTGTTAGCGACATTTTATTAAGTATTCTCTTTAAAATCCAGTGTTGAAAGCGTAAGTTTTGCAAAAATGTCCACAGTCACCATGCAAAAGAGCATGTTTGCTAAGGAATTCCTACGCGAGTGGCCACACTAATGTCGTGGCAGGAAAGTCATTTGGGTGTGATTCCTCTGTAGTTCAGTGAACATTCATTCCACTACCTGGGGATGACTATCAGGATCAATTTTCCCAGCTTGGTGTAGTGTTGACCTTTCAGGATGTTGATGGATCGTCCACAAGCGCTGCACCACTGCGGCCTCTGTTCAGGACACAGAGTCGGATTGAGGTGTACACAAACCCGCAGTCAGGCAAGGATCATCCAGACCTTTAATAAAATAAAATGTTTAGGCCCCTGAAACTGGCAATTATGTTCAACACTGAGATAAGGAAACACATAGAGGAGACATCATGCCATGGCTTTCTCATTATTGACACGGCAAACTCGAGCAGCCGGGGACTTGGCTCTAAACAAAAACAGGTATGCTCCATCAATGTGAGCAAGATGGCATGTCAGAGTTAAAAAGGGCAAACAAACATACAAAAGAGATATGTAGGAAATTAGAAATTAAATGCCAGAAGTAATTTTAAGTATTGTTTTTCTGTCTGCAAGGGTTGCTGTGGAAAATAGTGCTTAACGCATAGTTTGGCCTGTAGGGGTTCTGCTAGCAAGAACAAATCGAAGTCATATCTGCCCGCGAACTGTAAGCTTAAGATAACCATATCTGATGAAGTACTGCTTTGAGAATGCATTCTTATTGTACTTGAACCAGATCGCATTGACAGCACAAGGCTTCAGACCCCCCAAAAGTGTGAGGCTTTCAATAGTGCTTACCTGATACCAGACCGCATTGCCCGAGACAGTGACTTTCTCCCGGAACTGCACAGGCTGCATCCGCAGCACAACCCTTAAGCTCAATCATGGTCTGGCTGACTCTGAAATAGTGAAATCTGCATTTACAGATGCTCATTTGTCTAAAGGTGATGAGTTTATTGCCTATCTTATTAAAAGCAAACACAATGACATGCTTAAAAAGACATGTGCATTTCTGAAAAGACATACAGCTGCCCGATACTTGACTAGGAAAAGGCGCTATGGTCTTCACTCTGAAATTCATTACTCTAAGGGCTTAACAGAACAAAAGCCAGATCTTACAGCTAATTGGCCCCAACTACAGCTAAATATGCTTTATAGGTTGAAAATAAAGTTATTTGTCTGAAGAACTAGTGCTATTAACTCATCAGCTGGCCGCAATTCTGTAAACATAGTGTATATATGGAAATACCTAGTCTACCACCTGCACCGCACCACTACGTCCACTGTTAAAATACACAGCTAAGTTAGTACTTTAACGAACAAACTGAAATTCATGTGTTAATTAAACAATCAGTATGATGACTCACATTGAAATCATGTCCAGTGCACCAGTCAGAGCAAGACAGCTAGCGGATTGTTGACCATCAACGGCTCAAGGACAAACGGTCAGGCCTACAAACAAAGAGAAAAATGGCATAAATGGGTTGCATGCATGTAATTTTGCATATTTTTCATCTTGCTCTCCACCTGAAACTTCAATCTATGGACATAATAATATTTACATTTAAGATTTGTTGGAAATGTTACCCTTACTTGTCCATACCAGGTCCCCCACCCATCCGGAACAGTCCAAAACCACCTAAAACATCCATTTGGACCAAAATATTGACACCTCTCATCTATTTTAGCACCCAAATCATCAAAACATTCATTAAAATTCATTTTCTACTTGTCTCGCTTGCAGACGAATCCATGTGACCTTGACATTGCAGTAAATGTGCTTTTTAAAGGTTATATTACACTAATTCTGATTCCCATAGGGTCCCATTATAAAACTGACAACTTTCACAGCATTTTTCTTGCCTTTCCGACGTATCAATTTTTCCGAACCTGGTATCATTTTAAAGATGGATCTGTCATCTTCCAATAATTGCAATCAAAAACATACCGTCTCGCAACTTCTAAGAAAGTAAATCGCTGTCGAATGAACCCACCGTAGAAAAACGTGTTTCGGAATCCTAATTTCGACAAAAGCCCCACACAATAGAAAACACACCCTCAAAAGTTCATCTTTTAAGTTAGCTTCCAATCCAAGGCATCAAAGTACTCCAGACACATACAGGATATTACAAATAACCACAAAAGACATGTCTCACATTGTTAAATGGCTTATATTCAAGAAGAGAAAAGGAACTCTTTAGAAATAGGCACTACTTTCGAATGGACCACGGAGGGATACACAATGATTTAGTGTAATGTAACCTAAGACCGGTGTGACACAATGACCTGTGGGGAACTTGACCCACACTCGCACATTTTCGGCCCTTTCCGTCAAACATCAGATAAGTTAATCGAAGGCAATAGTATGAATACACATTTCGGAAGCGGTAATGCGGTCCTACCTACGCGCGTCAAAATGTAAGCGAAATATGTACACAAGTCTGTCAGGAATGATTGAATTAACGAAGAAAATCGTGTATTCATGTAAGTTTTTTTAAGAAATGTGCAGAAAATATATTAAACAAGAGCTGTGTTTGTGAAACACAATGCCCCCTGCTGCGCAGCTTTGAACCCATATATTTTACATTTGACCTTGAAGGATGACCTTGACCTTTCACCACTCAAAATGTGCAGCTCCATGACATACACATGCATGCCGAATATGGAGTTGCTATCTTCAATATTGCAAAATTTGACCTTTGACCTTGAAGGATGACCTTGACCGTTCACCAATCAATATGTGCAGCTCTATGAGATACGCATGCACGCCAATATTGAAAAAGTTATGGCCAATGTTAAAGTTTTCGGACAGACAGACAGATGCTTTATATTTGACATTTGACCTTGAAGGATGACCTTCACCTTTCACGACTGAAAATGTGCAGCTCCATAAGATGCACATTTATGCCAATTATCAAATTGCTATGTTCAATATTAAAAAAGTTATGGCCATTAAAGTTTTCGGACGGACGGACAGACTGACACACTGACTGACTGACAGTTCAACTGATATAGACCACCCTACCAGGAGCATAAAAAGCAATGGCGATATTTTTGTCAGCCACATAATTGTTTATAGTTTGATATTACAAAATGAAAGTGAAAGTAGAACTGTCAAAAATGACAACCTGTCAACGTGTTGTTTTTGCTGGCATGAGAGGGCGCATCGTCGGATACCCACAGCTGCTGATTATGCTCCGCTCATACATCACTTTAGGAATGGAGAGTAACGTAATGAATAGACCGGGGGTGTCCGACGATGGAGAGGGCGATTACACTCAATGTGTTCACATTTTGACCATAGGCTTTGTCAATGACCTTTATAGTATGGGTAGCTTTGATATTATTTATTGCTATCATGTAACTGCAAGATTGTGTATATGTTTACAATACACAAAGCATAAATTATGATATAAATATACTGATTGAGCTTATAATAATCTGAGAACTATAGTCAGGTCAATTAAGGACTTAAAATACAATTTTGTGTATTGATTTCATGAAGAAATTACCATGCATGTCCTAGATTTCAAATTCAAGGCCCTGGTGTGACACATTGGTAGCATTACTGTTAAACTGTTACCATGCTTATGAAATTAGTTTTTATTGAACTATCTAAGGAAATCTAAATCAGGCACTGATTTTTCTTGTTTAAATACAGTCATAGATCAGTTGTGGCCTCTGGGTAATGACCATTTTTTGCTTACTTGTCACACCCTTAAAACTTTCCACACGTCTATAATAGCAAATCTTGATTTAGGCGATCTTCAATAGTACATTTAAACTTTAGCTCTGTAACAAGAGTGCTGGTAAAGTCCAGTCACATATTTAAATCTAGGCCATGTCAAAATCAATGTGTCAAAGACAAATGAAAGATGCGTTCATTAATTATTGTCCAGTTGTTTACTACTAAGTTTTTATATAATATTACTGATGAACATCATGTGAGAGAAAATTCTCATATAATTGTATGTCAGGTTTAGCAACCTTTTAGATAACAAAGTATGCTAGTTTTCAATGTCGCTTCTGGGGATCAAACCCGTAGGGCTTTTAGGAAGATTCTGAAATTTTCGATCCCTCGAGAGCAACCAAACCAAAAATTAAGTCAAATATTGCCGACTCGGTTTTTTGAGTCGGTTCATGACGGATAATGGAGCTTGATTTGTCATTGTTGGCTCTGGTACTACTTACATGTACCCTGGGTACTCTTAAGTATATTTACATGTACCCTGGGTACTCTAAGTATACTTACATGTACCCCAGGTACGGTAAATAAACGTAATTGTACTCGGTCCATATTAGACTGTACCCGAGTTGTATTCGCGCCCAAAATCCGATGTCGTAAAATGCGCAACCTATTATCTTAAACACACTTCTCTTCAAAAAACACTGCATCAACATGCTTTTTGAGTATGTGTTCCAATAATATAGAGGCCATTCTACAGAAAATTGACATAAATGTGTATATATAATTATTACAAAAAAGTAGTCGACAACGACTGATTTAAGGTTAAATTTCCCAGGTACATTTTAGTATATTAACCGTACCCGGGATACATGTAAGTATACTTAAAGAGTACCCGGGGTACATGTACGTAGTACCTGAGCCGACAATGAACAATCGAGCGATACTGGAAGGTGCAACATCTCTCACGCGCCCTAGCATCGCCTTTAGCAGTATTCAATTCTCAACAGGAAAGTGCTGGAGTCATTGATCCTGAGGGACAAGAAAAACAATTGATTAATGTTCGAAATAAATAATTTGATTAATGACAATTCTGTTATTTGAGCCAGGTCACAGGAAACGCGCAGTCAAATCAGTATCCAATTAAATTATTTGTTATTGTCAGAAAAACGCTTTTAAGCAAACAGCTTTCAAGCGACTGCTGGCTGATCTAGATCCAAACTGGCCACAATCGCCTTAACCCTTTGCATGCTGGGAAATTTGTCGTCTGCTAAAATGTCGTCTGCTGAATTTGTAAAATAAGCATTTTCTTCATTTTTTTTCAAAGAATACTATCAGAATAGAAAACAGTTTGGATCCTGATGAGACACCACGTTCTGTGGCGTCTCATCTGGATCCAAACTGTTTGCAAAGGCCTTTAAAATTCGGTCACGCACTGAAAGGGTTAATGACTCTTTTACTGTGACACAGTTCATTTAACTTTAAAATGATAAAAAGTACTAACACTAAGAAAGAGTACTAACCAGTAAAGAGTTTGGAATCAATGTTGAATCTCAGGACGGCTTGGTGATCTGCAAATCCCCGATGAAATGTTGATATCGGGTATCATAGTCATTCAATAAGTCGCAAAATGCTCGAATACAATTTATAAAGCACAATGTGACTTATATTGATAACTAAAAATACCAGTAATCAGTATGCCAGTTCTGCCGTGTCAAGCTGTTACGATCCAGAAAGTCCTTCATTCACATCGAGTATATATCCTTCGAATTCCAACTATTGTTGTCATAAGCGGAGATTTAATGAATAAATAATTCATATATCCTAAATGACAGCTTCTAAATAGCGAAACAAGCCGATGTATGCAGTAAGAAAGTTTTTGATCGAGACTCTCGGGAAACACTCTTCCATTTTCCTGATTCCATTGGCTGTTTCGTCCCCTGTTTCGATTGGCTGTTTCGGCTATGGAAAATAGTTGTATGGATGGCCATAGACGAGTTAACGCGTGACGTCACACGCACCTGCAAAGTTTAGACTCCGCCCACTGGTTGGCAAAAGAGGTGCAATTTATATAAGCGCATATAGAGAAGGTTGACGAAATCTTCGTTTTTAATGATAATCATGCACAATATCGAATATAATTTTACTAATTATGTCTGAATAAAACATTAGCATGCAAGGAAATGCATCTTTGGAACGATTTTATTGTTTTTATTATTATTTGTTTTTACTGACAACGAACTCGGGAGTGGAACACAATCTAAGAGCTCGGTATGTGGTTAAACAAAAATCTCTCTACTTGGCACTTCATCGCGACCATTTTTAGTTAAAAACTTCTCAGAAATTAAAATTCTTTTCGAATGAATTAAATTTAATGAACGAAAACAAATAAGGATAAAAACAAACAACGAATAGGTCAATTGTATGTACGCGACATAGGGTAACTGATTTGAACCTTTATGTGTCTGGAAAAACTTACCTTCTTACACATTCAATAAATTCTTTTATTTAATGTAATAGTTTTATTTTATTGTTCACATTAATTTTGGCACTCTTTGTTGCAGCATTTATATCCCGGTGTATAATTGCACCTTTGTTATCACAAACCGATTATCTCGTTATGATCGGATACTGTCCAGACAATTACAAAGAAAACATGGTGTCATAAACCCAGGGACCTACACTTGGACCCCTGCATAAACCACATGTTGCAGACTAGTGTCTGGTCAGTAAACATAAGTCACGATACCTCTATGTCATCTCTTGGCATATTGAGCAATCATTTAAGCCACATTTTAAAGCTAAAAATACTGATAAGTTAATTTTTTATGAAATATTTTAACAAAAATGAAGACATTTATCGGAAATGTATTAACGGGAACGAGTGTATATATTTATTAGCCAGTTAAACTTAATAATACATTGTTTAATAACTATACATTTAAATATTGTGCAATTTTACTGCTATGCAATTAAGGTATTTAACGGGTACCGGCAAAAGTTAACTCCGCTATTATGTGTAAAGATTGTACATTACTGCAGGTTCCGAAACACGATCATGAACATAAGCAGTCACAAAAGGGGCCGTTAGATAAATTAAATATATGCATCTATCATAAAATGCTATATTTTTATCACTCCTTATTACTAATAGAGATTTCAATATACATGCAAAGACAGTTACATTTGGGTAATTAATATGCAGGGTTTTTCCGTTTGTATGGTAAATTGAATTTATATTCATTCAATGTAAACGAAACGTAAATTCATTCAATGTAAAAGAAAATTACCACAATATTTAAAAATAGTACTGTATTCCGCTTTTTAGGGCTTTTTTTATAATTGATTAAATGCACCTCTGACTCTATTGATCGCTGATGAAATAAAACACTATCCACACCACTTAAAATTATAATACAATTAAAATATGTTTTATTAGTGTTTAAATATAATTTATTCAAGTCTTATTATCAGAAAGAATACGGCTAATTTATTGTTTTGTTTTGTGGAATTGTCAGTATTAAGTCTTCCGATCACGTTTACTCTATGCTAATAACTACTTCGTATTTTTATGAAGAGGAAATTTTATTTGTGAATATACATTTATTTGGTACTAAATATGCTATATTTGCACTTTTTTTTAAAGAGTTTTAATGTTTATTTCGTATTTATTATCAATTTATTGACTAAACAAAAGCCCTTTATACATGTTTTACGTTACTGTAACCAGTGTTTTTGCCAACCAGTCAGTGCGCATGCGCGGAAAATCCCGAATGTAAACAATAACAATTAACTCGTCTATACACGAGAAAGACCGGTTATGGAAGAGAAAGACCGGTTATAAAACATTTAGTTTTAGAAAGACGTCCGAGGACTAAAATATAAAAAGTAAATAGTAATAACATAAATTTCATTCTTAAATACGAATGAAATTATATGTACTGGTACTAGTCTTCTATCTGCAATAGGCCAGTTCATTGTTATTGTTTTGATTCCCGATTTTCGCGCATGCGCAATGCACTGGTAGTCAAAAGCATTGCTTACAGCTAACGCAAAGCATATGGATAACGAGACTTGTTTAGTCAATAAATCGAAAAGAAACTAAAAAAACAACACCTAAATAATATTTAAAAAATATAATGTTTAGTGCCAAAAGAATGCATTAACACATTTATTTGCATTTTAAAAGAACGCGTCATTAGCATAAAAGTAATTAACATTGTCTGAAGACTGAACGACAGACAACTCGACGCAACAAAGAGCTCTATGCATTAGCCGTATAATTATTTGCAGAAAAGCTTCAATAAAAATAATGATACATCTAATTATAAAATTATAATTATCAATTGCATGCGTAAACTATAATAATAAAAAATTAGTGATAGCTAGAATGTGTCAGTGTTTCATTGAAAATAAACGTACTACAAAGCCCTATAAAAGCGAAGTTCATGACGGTATTTACATGTAATTTTAATTTGGATGGGTGTTGTTCAGAGATTGACTTGAGGAATATTAACATTCAACTGCAAAACACAACCTCACATGATGCAAATTGAACTGTGTATTCATGTATTTTGTAAACTCGTTTCTAGTGATCGAGTATGAGTGACAACTATCTAACATTTAACACACACGCACAAACACACACACACACACACAACATAATATATATACATATATAATATAATATATACACATTGTTTCATTATTATTTACCCCCATTGATGTCAAACGTTATTTCTTGTTTTTATGATGTATTTCGTGCATTGCCGTAACATTACATCTTTATACGGAATGACGTATTTATAATTAACCGATGCCCGCTAAATACGTAAAATATTTTTTATTTACATTTTATAATTCATAAATACTTTATTTTTTATAAATAAAACGGGCTTGTATCTTTACCGTGTTCAATTTCCGTTAATCTATAGACTTCACATTTGTACAATAATTATGTAACATATCTAATTTAAGCAACTGTTAAGTATTTCGGTGGTAAATTTATTCAACCAAATGCCTAGTTACTTAATACTACCAGAATGAAGACATGGTGGCATCATCAATTGCGTTTAATGACCAGACTGTCATCTGCCACCTAGTGTGATTTATGACACCATGTTGTTAGTTAGGTCTGGACAATATCTGATCAAAACGAGATAATCGGATTAGGCAGAACAAAGGGGCAATTAAACACCGGAATACAAAGGCTTAAACGATTTTAAGATTGATGCAAACAATCAAATGAAAACTATTGCATTTAATTAAATGTTTATTTAATGTGTCAACATGTTAGTTTTCCCGGACCAGGGTAAAGGTCCCTGCCCAGACAAATACCATTATGGTTAATTTGTAAATGTTTTTATTTGGATTTGATCTATTTATTCATTGTGTTCAATCTTATTTGTTTCAGAAACGTAGAACAACTTGTTGGCATGTTGAAAAATAAAATCTAAATATAATCGTTTAAATTTAACCGATCACGCTCTATTTCTCCCCATTGATTGTATCTTTCTTTTGAACAAATATAGCCCGGATGTAAACACGCAGGTGCGCGTGACGTCACGCGTGAACTGGTCTATGGTCAAATATGGATGTGTATGGTGTACTTAATAAATAAATAAACTACACGTATGGTTTATAAGTTTAATGTACATCGATAATAAATATATAATCAGGCAACATGATAGTGCGCGTGCATGTGATGAGCGCTACTGCAAGTCGACTAAGGCCACAGTAAATAACTATTAAAATGACAACATTGCTCATTTCTTCAAGTCGACTATGGCCACAGTGAATGACTCTGAAAATGAAACAATTTTTCGTTACTGCAAGTCAAATATAGCTACAGTAAATTACTCTAAAAATGTCACCAATGTTCATTAATGAAAGTCGACTATGACCACAGCAAATGTCTCTTAAAATGACACAATTGTTCATTACTGCAAGTAGACTATGACCACAGTTAATCACTCTTAAAATGACACCATCGTTCATTACTGAAAGTCGACTATGGCCACAGCAAATGGCTCTTAAAATGTCCCCATCGTTCATTACTGCAAGTCGACTAAGGCCACGGTAAATGACTCTTAAAAAGACACCATTTTTCATTACTTCAAGTCGACTATGGCCACAGTAAATGACTCTTCAAATGACACCATCGTTCATTACTGCTAGTCGACTATGGCCACAGTAACTTATGCCTCTTAAAATGACACCATCGTACATTACTGCAAGTCGACTATGGCCACAGTAAATGACTCTTTAAATGACACCATTGTTCATTACTGCAAGTCGACTATGGCCACAGTAAATGACTCTTAAAATAACACCATCGTTCATTTCTAAAAGTCGACTATGGCCACAGTAAATGACTCTTAAAACGAAACCATCGTTCATCACTGAAAGTCGACTATGGCCACAGTAAATTACTCCTAAAATGTCAGCACTGTTCATTACTGCATGTCGAATATGGCCACAGTAAATGACTCTTAAAATGACACCATCGTACATTACTGCAAGTCGAATATGGCCACAGTAAATGACTCTTAAAATGTCACCACTGTTCATTACTGCAAGTCGACTATGGCCACAGTAAATGTCTCTCGAAATGACACCATCGTTCATTACTACTAGTCAACTATGGCCGCAGTAAAAGACTCTTAAAATGACACCATCGTTCATTACTTAAAGTCGACTATGGCCACAGTAAATGACTCTTAAAAAGACACCATCGTTCATTACTGCAATTCGACTATGGCCACAGTAAATGACTCTTAAAATAACACCATCGTTCATTAATAAAAGTCGACTATGGCCACAGTAAATGACTCTTAAAATGACACCATCGTTCATTACTGCTAGTCGACTATGGCCACAGTAAATGCCTCTTAAAATGACACCATCGTACATTACTGCAAGTCGACTATGGCAACAGTAAATGACTCTTTAAAGGACACCATTGTTCATTACTGCAAGTCGACAATGGCCACAGTAAAAGACTCTTAAAATGACACCATCGTTCATTACTAAAAGTCGACTATGGCCACAGTAAATGACTCTTAAAATGACACCATCGTTCATTACTTCCAGTCAACTATGGCCACAGTAAATGACTCTAAAAATAACACCATCGTTCGTTACTGAAATTCGACTATGGCCACAGTAAATGACTCTCAAAATGGGACCATCGTTCATAACGGCAAGTCGACTATGGCCACAGTAAATGACTCTTAAAATGACACCACCGTTCATTACTGGAAGTCGACTATGGCCACAGTAAATGACTCTTAAAATGTCACCACTGTTCATTACTGCAATTTGACTATTGCCACAGTAAATGACTTAAAATGACACTATCGTTTGTTACTAAATGTCGACTATGACCACAGTAAATGACTCTTAAAATGACACCATCGTTCATTACTACACCATCATTCATTACTGCAAGTCGACAATTGCCACAGTAAATGACTCTTTAAATGTCACCACTGTTCATAACTGCAAGTCGACTATGGCCACAGTAAATGACTCTTAAAATAACACCGTCGTTTATTACTAAAAGCAGACTATGGCCACAGTAAAAGACCCTTAAAATGACACCATCGTTCATTACTAAAAGTCGACTATGGCCATAATAAATGACTCTTAAAATAACACTATCGTTCATTACTAAAAGTTGATTATGGCCACAGTAAATGACTCTTAAAATGTCACCACTGTTCATTACTGCAAGTCGACTATGGCCACAGTAAATGGCTCTTAAAATGACACCATCGTAATTTACTGCAAGTCGACTATGGCCACAGTAAATGACTCTTAAAATGTCACCACTGTTCATTACTGCAAGTCGACTATGGCCACAGTAAATGACTCTTAAAATGACACCATCGTTCATTACTGCTATTTGACTATGGCCACAGTAAATGCCTCTTAAAATGACACCATCGTACATTACTGAAAGTCGACTATGGCCACAGTAAATGACTCTTAAAATAACACTATCGTTCATTTCTGAAAGTCGACTATGGCTACAGTAGATGACTCTCAAAATGTCACCACTGTTCATCACTGCAAGTCGATTATGGCCACAGTAAATGCCTTTTAAAATGACACCATCGTTCATTACTAAAAGTCGACTATGGCCACAGTAAATGACTCTTAAAATGACACAATCGTTCATTACTGAAAGTCGACTATGGCCACAGTAAATTACTCTCAAAATAAGACCATCGTTCCTTACTGCAAGTCGACTATGGCCACAGTAAATGACTCTAAAAAATGACACCATCGTTCATTACTAAAAGTCGACTATGGCCACATTAAATGACTCTAAAAAATGACACCATCGTTCATTACTAAAAGTCGACTATGGCCATAGTAAATGACTTAAAATGACACCCATCGTTCATTATTACAAGTCGACTATGGCCACAGTAAATGACTCTTAAAATAACACCATCGTTCATTAATAAAAGTCGACTATGGCCACAGTAAATGACTCTTAAAATATCACCATCGTTCATTACTGCTAGTCGACTATGGCCACAGTAAATGCCTCTTAAAATGACACCATCGTTCATTACTGCAATTCGACTATGGCCACAGTAAATGACTCTTAAAATGACACCATTGTACATTACTGCAAGTCGTCTATGGCCACAGTAAATGACTCTTAAAATGACACCATTGTACATTACTGCAAGTCGACTATGGCCACAGTAAATGACTCTTAAAATGTTACCACTGTTCATTACTGCAAGTCGACTATGGCCACAGTAAATGACTCTTAAAATGTCATCACTGTTCATTACTGCAAGTCGAATATGGCAACATTAAATGCTATCTAGGTCCCTGTGGCATACAAAACGTGATTTTCCATTGTCACATCGACGGTGGAAGACAGGTGAGCAATGGTTTCATAGGATTTCTACATGTTCTAGTGGTTACAATAATGTAAAAGAAAGTCATATATATTTTACTCTTCATTGGATCACATAAGTTCATAGGAATTTGGTCGAAGTTCTATCGCCATTTCATTCCGATCTTTTTTTATATATATTTCAGTGACGTTTTGTGGTTGCTTAACCATTGCAAATTTATTACAAACGTAGACGCGGCACCAAAAAGTTCCATCGGATATGGATTTTGCGTTTTCACGTTAGAGGTATTAATTCATACATTACTCTCCGTTGCATGCCTATTGATTATCATATTCAAATATTAATGCACAATTTCATTAACGTATTGTCATACTCTTGAAACAGTGTACATGCTATAATCATTTGGTTCTTTTTTATCAGTTTTTTCCTCATGTAATTCAGGCACTGACTGTCGTGGAGAAAAACATCCAAGATACCTTTTCAGAAAACGGGTAAGTTGTAATTGTCATAAATAAGGTAGCTTTTCTGCAATTAAATTCAATGCACTGACATACTAAGCTTATTCAAAATGTGCGTTAATGCTTACAAAAACTGACTTTAACAGCAGAAAAGCTTTGTAAACGGCGTAGTATTCGAACTCGGTCTTGCCACCGAAACCTATGTGTGACGGTGTTGTGGAATTGGTCTTGATGCGTCTGTTACTTGCCCAAAGTCAATAGCTACTGTGAATTCTATGAGCTCCGAACGAAATAGATAAACTCTATATGAGAAATTCGTAAAGACCAAAGTATCGCAATGATCCGGTTGCATTACGAACAGGCACTTAGTACAGTACAATGCCTAGCAATGGCAACTGTATATTGCACAAGCGCTTGGCATTCAAAATACCAATTATATTGAAAGCTATCTGTGTTCCCTTATTTATATAACCACTTTATATTTAGGATAAGAGCCGAAATATTTTGAATCAATCAACGATAAAAGTCGAGGTTCGATTGTAAAGAAAAAATATGTGTTATTCGCTTATTCACAATTTCTCCTGACAAACGGTACCATACACAATGTAAAACTTTCCCTTTCTTTGATTTCATACAAATTTCACAAAACATGGGAAATTGATTGCTTACTTAAACTGTCAATAATGACGACATTTACAGGAACCACCCTTTGGTAAAGCTCGTAGCTAACGAAAAGCTGAAATCAGCTTACAAGAAGAACAAAAGGTATTTCGTATTATATTTTTTTTATTGAGTATTGATTTTGTTCATGAACTATTCCAGTCAGCCATAACATAATCATTGGGCCGTTTACAATGGATTTAGAAAGTGAAAAATAAACATAATATTGCATATGACCGATTTTGTAAAGGTTAAAAATTAGTATGTGGAAAGATGTACATTTAAGGTCGTGCTCGATCGAGACTGCCATCAACATTTGTTAAAAACTAAACTTAAACTTATAAAAATTACAACCAATACCATTTCTATATTAAATTACAGACTAGTTTCATCGTATACAGAATCCGTCCTCGTCAAGGAAGCGTGTTCAGTGATCATGCAAGAGGTAAAGAGTATGGTCTTTGATTATTTTTTGTAACAAGTATTATCTTACAATAATATATACGTTTTCAAAACATGATTTTATTTATAAGAGTGCGTAACATTTTGTTCATTTTGTGCACAACCACAATTTATTCACGAAAGTATAAACTTGCGCTGTGTTTGTGTAAATTTAATTCGTCAAATGTAAATATTTTAAATGTTAATGGGAAGAACAAATTCTTAAAATGTACAATATCTCCATATAACATGCCTGTTAGACTGTCAATAGACATAGAATCCCGTTTTATTTTTTACGCGGTTTTTTTAAAGGCGAGTCCGAACAATATAAATAGTAAAGGCAAAAATTTAAAGTTATATAATTAATTGAAAAAAGTATATCGGTTTCGAATGTCATACAATAATTATTTTCTTCTTTGGTGTCAAAGTAAACTACATATTCGTACAGAAAATATTTCACAGTACATGTATGTAAAATTTGTTAAATATTCTCATAATCGTTTGTTTCATATCATAAAACTGCACGCGACTGGATGCAGTTATAAAGAGGCTACAGAGGCTCTGCAACGAACGGTGGCCAAAAGTATTTTCACAGCATATAGCCTGGCAACAACTCACCGTATGTATTGTCCATATCATTAATACTACAATGATCAGTTTTGTAAAAAAATATAGCAGTCATATTAGGTTTTTCTTTTCGTATAAATGTCATAGAAATTTCATTCGGATTTACGTTTTACAAAATGGTTTAAAGAGATATCTGTAACGTGTTTTAGCATAACCAAGCCATTAATACAATTACTAGTCACAGGCAATTTATGATTAGTAAAAGTTTATCGTATCATCGAAATAAAACAATTACTTATAAGTGTCTTCGTAGCCTTTGACACTTTAAAAGTTTGATTTGTTATGTAACTTGATGTGTTTTTAGTTCATTTTCACAAATATTTGGGGTTTTTTAATGCAGGCTCGAGCATAAAAGAATATAGATCAAGCGCCCTAGCAGATAGACGTAAGTAAAACACGGAACATAAATTTTACAGATGAAATTGTAGGTGCTCATGAAATTTCATGTAAGAAATTTTTCTGGATAGTAGATGTATATTCATGTTAAAAAGCAAGTTTTCCTGTAGCGAATGTAACAACTTTCATGGTACTCAAATACTGTGTGAGAATCCTAGTCAATATGTCGTACCAGATTGGATTTTGTTGCAATCTATTTCAAAGGTAAAGCCTGGTGAACACAAAGACGCTAACATCCTGCAGAAAAGTTCAACATGGCTGACAACACTGTACGGTCGGAAGATGTGTAAGGACAAAAGTGGGATCGTTGCATTACAGACACCGGTTTACTGTTAACTGTTGAGTTATCGATCCGGACAGAACTTAAGTGTGCACCACTGCAGTATGATGGCATTTAAGTTTTATAGACTTTCATGCAATAGTTACTGTCACACAGCTCCGGACATTGAAAGTGGAAGGACGGAGAACCACACAGAAACAATATCGGCGAATGCTGATGTATATTTGTTTTAAGTTTCGTGAAATAGGTACTGTGAAATAGCTCCGGACGTACAACCTTCCTGAATTTCAATCTATTAAGGGGCAATAAATTAATAACGCGTGCACCGCAGTATGATTGAACACATTCATATTAAGTTTAATGAAATTTAATAAATAATTATTGATAAACACCTCCGGACATCGCCAAAATAATATTCCTTCACTGTCTTAGAAGGGTAAAAAGCCATCATAATGGAGGTGTCATTTTGTCTACTTACAAGAGTTGGCGCATTCGGATTAAATGCGTATTCTACATGCAATAATAAATGCATGCAAAAATAAATATCTTTCTTGCAACAAGCGTAAATCTACTGCAAATCTTAGCAAAACATTTGCAAACGTATGTGCGTGTGTATAGTGACGCAATCATACGTTTTTCCATAGGTAATTTGTTTCTTAATGACAATATGTTTATATTTGATTAATAAAATACCTGGATATTATATGAATATGTCAGTTTCTGTTCCGAATCGCCACCCTGCTTCTTTCTAGCAGCACCATGTACCTTTTGGGATCCAAGATCTTACCCTGTATTATACATACGTACGTGGTCCTTTATTCATGGCAGGTGATGAATTGCCAAAACAGAACGGCACAAAACGAAACAAAATACAAAAAGAGTACAATAAAGCCGGTGTCACCGCTTTGGAACGGTCAATGTTAACTACTGGGCAGGTTAAACAGGTTAATGAGCGCTCAAACTCATACGTGAATCAGGAATATTCATTATACATACAAGTGTAAAATATAGTACTCTTACATTGTATTATATTTATGGCTATATGGTTGATAAGAGCGCCTATGTCTTTTGACTAAATCTCGTTCATATTTCAGTATTTATGGCTATATGGCGAATAAGAGCGACTATGTCTTTTGAATAAATGCTTATAATGGGATAAGAGCGCGTTTGTCTTTTCATTAAATCTCGTTCTAATTTCCGTATTTATTGCCTATATGGGTGATAAAAGAGACTATTTGTTTTAACAAAATGTCGTTCATATTTCCGTATTAATGCTTATCAAGGGAAAAGAGCGCCTATGTATATTGACTAAATTTCGTTCATATTTCCGTATTAATGGCTATATGGCGGATAAGAGCGCCTATGTGGTTTGCCTAAAACTCGTTCACAAATTTGTATTAATGCTTATGATGGCATAAGAGCGCCTTTGTCTTTATACAAAATCTCATTCACATTTTCGTATTAATGCTTAAACATAGATAATTGGGGTTATTTACTGTGGCCATAGTCGACTTTAAGTAATGAACGATGGTGTCATTTTAAGAGCCATTTACTGTGGCCATAGTCGACTTGCAGTAATGAACGATGGTGTCATTTTAAGATTCATTTACTGTGGCCATAGTCGACTTCCAGTAATGAACGATGGTGTCATTTTAAGAGTCATTTACTGTGGCCATAGTCAACTTTTAGTAATGAACGGTGGTGTCATTTTAAGATTCATTTACTGTGACCATAGTCGAATAGCAGTAATGAACGATGGGTGTCATTTGAACAGTCATTTACTGTGGCCATAGTCGACTTGCAGTAAGGAACGATGGTCTTATTTTGAGAGTAATTTACTGTGGCCATAGTCGAATTTCAGTAATGAACGATGGTGTTATTTTAAGAGTCATTTACTGTGGCCATAGTCGACTGGAAGTAATGAACGATGGTGTCATTTTAAGAGTCATTTACTGTGGCCATAGTCGACTTTTAGTTATGAACGATGGTGTCATTTTAAGAGTCTTTTACTGTGGCCATAGTCGACTTGCAGTAATGAACGATGGTCTTATTTTAAGAGTCATTTACTGTGGTCATAGTCGACTTTTAGTATTGAACGATGGTGTCATTTTAAGAGTCATTTACTGTGGCCATAGTCGAACCTTTAGTAATGAACGGTGGTTTCATTTTAAGAGTTATTTACTGTGGCCATAGTCGACTTGCAGTAATGAACGATGGTCTTATTTTAAGAGTCATTTACTGTGGTCATAGTCGACTTGCAGTAATGAACGATGGTCTTATTTTAAGAGTCATATACTGTGGCCATAGTCGACTTTTAGTATTGAACGATGGTGTCATTTTAAGAGTCATTAACTGTGGCCATAGTGACCTTTAGTAATAAACGATGGTGTTATTTTAAGAGTCATTTACTGCGGTCATAGTCGACTTGCAGTAATGAACGATGGTGTTATTATAAGAGTCATTTACCGTGGCCATAGTCGATTTTAAGTAATGAACGATGGTGTCATTTTTAGAGTCATTTACTGTGGCCATAGTCAACCTTTAGAAATAAACGATGGTGTCATTTTAAGAGTCATTTACTGTGGCCATAGTCGACTTGCAGTAATGAACGATGGTGTCATTTTAAGAGTCATTTACTGTGGCCATAGTCGACTTGTAGTAATGAACGATGGGTGTCATTTTAAGAGTCATTTACTGTGGCCATAGTCGATTTGTAGTAATTAACGATGGGTGTCATTTTAAGAGTCATTTACTGTGGCCATAGTCGACTTGCAGTAATGAACGATGGTGTTATTTTAAGAGTCATTTACTGTGGCCATAGTCGACTTTGAGTAATGAACGATGGTGTTATTTTAAGAGTCATTTACTGTGGCCATATTCGACTTTTAGCCTGGAAAAAGGGTGTCATTTTAAGAGTCATTTACTATGGCCATAGTCGACATTTAGTATTGAACCATGGTGTCATTTTAAGAGTCATTTACTGTGGCCATAGTCGACCTTTAGTAATGAACGATGGTGTTATTTTAAAAGTCATTTACTGTGGTCATAGTCGACTTGCAGTAATGAACGATGTTGTCATTTTAAGAGTCATTTACTGTGGCCATAGTCGACTTTTAGTAATGAACGATGGTGTTATTTTAAGAGTCATTTACTGTGGTCATAGTCGACTTATAGTATTAAACAATGGTGTCATTTTAAGAGTCATTTACTGCGGCCATAGTCGACTTTCAGTAATGAACGATGGCGTCATTTTAAGAGTCATTTACTGTGGCCATAGTCGACTTGTAATAATAAACGATGGATGTCATTTTAAGAGTCATTTACTGTGGCCATAGTCGACTTTTAGTAATGAACGATGGTTTCATTTTAAGAGTAATTTACTGTGGCCATAGTCGACTTGCAGTAATGAACGATGGTCTTATTTTAAGAGTCATATACTGTGGCCATAGTCGACTTGCAGTAATGAACGATGGTGTCATTTTAAGTGTCATTTACTGTTGCCATAGTCGACTTTCAGTAATGAACTATGGTGTCATTTTAAGAGTCATTTACTGTGGCCATAGTCGACATTAAGTAATGAAGGATGGTGTCATTTTAAGAGTCTTTTACTGTGGCCATAGTCGACTTTCAGTAATGAACGATGTCGTCATTTTAGGAGGCATTTACTGTGGCCATAGTCGACTTGTAATAATAAACGATGGGTGTCGTTTTAAGAGTCATTTACTGTGGCCACAGTCGACTTTTAGTAATGAACGATGGTGTCATTTTAATAGTCATTTACTGTGGCCATAGTCGACTTTGAGTAAAGAACGATGGTGTTATTTTAAGAGTCATTTACTGTGGCCATAGTTGACCTCCAGTAATGAACGATGGTGTCATTTTAAGAGTCATTAACTGTTGCCATAGTCGACTTGCAGTAATGAACGATGGTTCCATTTTAAGATTCATTTACTGTGGCCATAGTCGACTTTCAGTAAAAAACGATGGTGTCATTTTAAGAGTCATTTACTGTGGCCATAGCCGACTTTCAGTAATGAACGATGGTGTTATTTTAATATTCATTTACTGTGGCCATAATCGACTTTTAGTATGGAACGATGGTGTCAATTTAAGAGTCATTTACTGTGGCCATAGTCGCCTTTTAGTATTGAACGATGGTGTCATTTTAAGAGTCATTTACTGTGGCCACAGTCGACCTTTAGTAATGAACGATGGTGTTATTTTAAAAGTCATTTACTGTGGTCATAGTCGACTTGCAGTAATGAACGATGGTGTCATTTTAAGAGTCATTTTCTGTGGCCATAGTCGACTTTTAGTATTAAACGATGGTGTCATTTTAAGAGTAATTTACTGTGGCCATACTCGACCTTTAGCAATGAACGGTGGTTTCATTTTAAGAGTCATTTACTGTGGCCATAGTCGACTTGCAGTAATGAACGATGGTCTTATTTTAAGAGTCATATACTGTGGCCATAGTCGACTTGCAGTAATGAAAGATGGTCTCATTTTAAGTGTCATTTACTGTGGCCATAGTCGACTTTCAGTAATGAACGATGATGTCATTTTAAGAGTCATTTACTGTGGCCATAGTCGACATTTAGTAATGAAGGATGGTGTCATTTTAAGAGTCATTTACTGTGGCCATAGTCGACTTTCAGTAATGAACGATGGCGTCATTTTAAGAGTCATTTACTGTGGCCATAGTCAACTTGTAATAATGAACGATGGGTGTCATTTTAAGTCATTAACTGTGGCCATAGTCGACTTTTAGTAATGAACGATGGTGTCATTTTTTAGAGTCATTTACAGTGGCCATAGTCGACCTTTAGAAATGAACGATGGTGTCATTTTAAGAGTCTTTTACTGTGGCCATTGTCGACTTTCAGTAATGAACGATGGCGTCATTTTAGGAGGCATTTACTGTGGCCATAGTCGATTTGTAATAATAAACGATGGGTGTCATTTTAAGAGTCATTTACTGTGGCCATAGTCGACTTTTAGTAATGAACGATGGTGTCATTTTAATAGTGATTTACTGTGGCCATAGTCGACTTTGAGTAAAGAACGATGGTGTTATTTTAAGAGTCATTTTCTGTGGCCATAGTCGACTTTCAGTAATGAACGATGGCGTCATTTTAAGAGTCATTTACTGTGGCCATAGTCGACTTGTAATAATAAACGATGGATGTCATTTTAAGAGTCATTTACTGTGGCCATAGTCGACTTTTAGTAATGAACGATGGTTTCATTTTAAGAGTAATTTACTGTGGCCATAGTCGACTTGCAGTAATGAACGATGGTCTTATTTTAAGAGTCATATACTGTGGCCATAGTCGACTTGCAGTAATGAACGATGGTGTCATTTTAAGTGTCATTTACTGTTGCCATAGTCGACTTTCAGTAATGAACTATGGTGTCATTTTAAGAGTCATTTACTGTGGCCATAGTCGACATTAAGTAATGAAGGATGGTGTCATTTTAAGAGTCTTTTACTGTGGCCATAGTCGACTTTCAGTAATGAACGATGTCGTCATTTTAGGAGGCATTTACTGTGGCCATAGTCGACTTGTAATAATAAACGATGGGTGTCGTTTTAAGAGTCATTTACTGTGGCCACAGTCGACTTTTAGTAATGAACGATGGTGTCATTTTAATAGTCATTTACTGTGGCCATAGTCGACTTTGAGTAAAGAACGATGGTGTTATTTTAAGAGTCATTTACTGTGGCCATAGTTGACCTCCAGTAATGAACGATGGTGTCATTTTAAGAGTCATTAACTGTTGCCATAGTCGACTTGCAGTAATGAACGATGGTTCCATTTTAAGATTCATTTACTGTGGCCATAGTCGACTTTCAGTAAAAAACGATGGTGTCATTTTAAGAGTCATTTACTGTGGCCATAGCCGACTTTCAGTAATGAACGATGGTGTTATTTTAAGAGTCATTTACTGTGGCCATAATCGACTTTTAGTATGGAACGATGGTGTCAATTTAAGAGTCATTTACTGTGGCCATAGTCGCCTTTTAGTATTGAACGATGGTGTCATTTTAAGAGTCATTTACTATGGCCACAGTCGACCTTTAGTAATGAACGATGGTGTTATTTTAAAAGTCATTTACTGTGGTCATAGTCGACTTGCAGTAATGAACGATGGTGTCATTTTAAGAGTCATTTACTGTGGCCATAGTCGACTTTTAGTATTAAACGATGGTGTCATTTTAAGAGTAATTTACTGTGGCCATACTCGACCTTTAGCAATGAACGGTGGTTTCATTTTAAGAGTCATTTACTGTGGCCATAGTCGACTTGCAGTAATGAACGATGGTCTTATTTTAAGAGTCATATACTGTGGCCATAGTCGACTTGCAGTAATGAAAGATGGTCTCATTTTAAGTGTCATTTACTGTGGCCATAGTCGACTTTCAGTAATGAACGATGATGTCATTTTAAGAGTCATTTACTGTGGCCATAGTCGACATTTAGTAATGAAGGATGGTGTCATTTTAAGAGTCATTTACTGTGGCCATAGTCGACTTTCAGTAATGAACGATGGCGTCATTTTAAGAGTCATTTACTGTGGCCATAGTCGACTTGTAATAATGAACGATGGGTGTCATTTTAAGTCATTAACTGTGGCCATAGTCGACTTTTAGTAATGAACGATGGTGTCATTTTTTAGAGTCATTTACAGTGGCCATAGTCGACCTTTAGAAATGAACGATGGTGTCATTTTAAGAGTCTTTTACTGTGGCCATTGTCGACTTTCAGTAATGAACGATGGCGTCATTTTAGGAGGCATTTACTGTGGCCATAGTCGATTTGTAATAATAAACGATGGGTGTCATTTTAAGAGTCATTTACTGTGGCCATAGTCGACTTTTAGTAATGAACGATGGTGTCATTTTAATAGTGATTTACTGTGGCCATAGTCGACTTTGAGTAAAGAACGATGGTGTTATTTTAAGAGTCATTTTCTGTGGCCATAGTTGACCTCCAGTAATGAACGATGGTGTCATTTTAAGAGTCATTAACTGTTGCCATAGTCGACTGGAAGTAATGAACGATGGTTCCATTTTAAGAGTCATTTACTGTGGCAATAGTCGACTTGCAGTAATGAACGATGGTGTCATTTTAAGAGTCATTTACTGTGGCCATAGTCGACTTGCAGTAATGAACGATGGTTTTATTTTAATATTCATTTACTGTGGCCATAGTCGACTTTTAGTATTTAACGATGGTGTCATTTTAAGAGTCATTTACTGTGGCCATATTCGACCTTTAGTAATGAACGGTGGTTTCATTTTAAGAGTTATTTACTGTGGCCATAGTCGACTTGCAGTAATGAATGATGGTCTTATTTTAAGAGTCATATACTGTGGCCATAGTCGACTTGCAGTAATGAACGATGGTGTCATTTTAAGTGTCATTTACTGTGGCTATAGTCGATTTTCAGTAATGAACGATGGTGTCATTTTAAGAGTCATTTACTGTGGCCATAGTCGACATTTAGTAATGAAGGATGGTGTCATTTTAAGAGTAATTTACTGTGGCCATAGTCGACTTTCAGTAATGAACAATGGCGTCATTTTAAGAGTCATTTACTGTGGCCATAGTCGACTTGTAATAATAAACGATGGGTGTCATTTTAAGAGTCATTTACTGTGGCCATAGTCGACTTTTAGTAATGAACGATGGTGTCATTTAAATAGTCATTTACTGTGGCCATAGTCGACTTTGAGTAATGAACGATGGTGTTATTTTAAGAGTCATTTACTGTGGCCATAGTTGACCTCCAGTAATGAACGATGGTGTCATTTTAAGAGTCATTAACTGTTGCCATAGTCGACTTGCAGAAATGAACGATGGTTCCATTTTAAGATTCATTGACTGTGGCCATATGCGACTTCCAGTAATGAACGATGGTGTTTTATTAAGAGTCATTTAGTATGACCATAGTCGACTTGCAGTAATGAACGATGGTTCTATTTTAAGAGTCATTTACTGTGGCCATAGTCGACTTGCAGTAATGAACAGTGGTGTCATTTTAAGAGTCATTTACTGTGGCAATAGTCGACTTCCAGTTATGAACGGTGGTTTCATTTTCAGAGTCATTTACTGTCGCCATAGTCGACTTGCAGTTATGGACGATGGTGTCATTTTAAGAGTCATTTACTGTGGCAATAGTCGACTTGCAGTAATGAACAGTAGTGACATTTTAAGAGTCATTTACTGTGGCCATAGTCGACTGCCAGTTATGAACGGTGGTTTCATTTTAAGATTCATTTACTGTGACCATAGTCGAATTGAAGTAATGAACGATGGGTGTCATTTGAAGAGTCATTTACTGTGGCCATAGTCGATTTGCAGTAATGAACGATGGTCTCATTTTAAGAGTCATTTACTGTGGCCATAGTCGACTTTCAGTAATGAACGATGGTGTTATTTTAAGAGTCATTTACTGTGGCCATAGTCGACTTTTAGTACTGAACGATGGTGTCATTTTAAGAGTCATTTACTGTGGCCATAGTCGACCTTTAGTAATGAACGATGGTGTCATTTTAAGAGTCATTTACTGTGGCTATAGTCCACTTGCAGTAATGAATGATGGTCTTATTTTAAGAGTCATTTACTGTGGCCATAGTCGACTTGCAGTAATGGACGATGGTGTCATTTTAAGAGTCATTTACTGGGACCATAGTCGACTTGCAGTAATGAACGATGGTCTTATTTTAAGAGTCATATACTGTGGCCATAGTCGACTTCCAGTAATGAACAATTGTTTCATTTTAAGTGTCATATATTGTGGCCATAGTCAACTTTCAGTAATGAACGATGGTGTCATTTTAAGAGACATTTACTGTGGCCATAGTCGACTTGCAGTAATGAACGATGGTGTCATTTAAAGAGTCATTTACTGTGGCCATAGTCGACTTGCAGTAATGAGCAGTAGTGACATTTTAAGAGTCATTTACTGTGGCCACAGTCGACTGCCAGTAATGAACGGTGGTGTCATTTTAAGAGTCATTTACTGTGGCCATAGTCGAATTGAAGTAATGAACGATGGTGTCATTTTAAGAGTCATTTACTGTGGCCATAGTCGACTTGCAGTAATGAACGATGGTTTCATTTTAAGAGTCATTTACTGTGGCCATAGTCGACTTGCAGTAATGAGCAGTGGTGACATTTTAATAATCATTTACTGTGGCCATTATGCTAGTCGACTGCCAGTAATGAACGGTGGTGTCATTTTATGAGTCATTTACTGTGGCCATAGTCGAATTGAAGTAATGAACGATGGTGTCATTTTAAGAGTCATTTACTTTGGCCATAGTCGACTTGCAGTAATGAACGATGGTCTTATTTTAAGAGTCATTTACTGTGACCATAGTCGACTTTCAGTAATGAACGATGGTGTTATTATAAGAGTCATTTTCCGTGGCCATAGTCGATTTTTAGTAATAAACGATGGTTTCATTTTAAGAGTCATTTACTGTGGCCATAGTCAACCTTTAGAAATAAACGATGGTGTCATTTTAAGAGTCATTTACTGTGGCTATAGTCGACTTGCAGTAATGAACGATGGTGTCATTTTAAGAGTCATTTACTGTGGCCATAGTCGACTTGTAGTAATGAACGATGGGTGTCATTTTAAGAGTCATTTACTGTGGCCATAGTCGATTTGTAGTAATTAACGATGGGTGTCATTTTAAGAGTAATTTACTGTGGCCATAGTCGACTTGCAGTAATGAACGATGGTGTCATTTTAAGAGTCATTTACTGTGGCCATAGTCGACTTTGAGTAATGAACGATGGTGTTATTTTAAGAGTCATTTACTGTGGCCATATTCGACTTGCAGTAATGAACGATGGTCTCATTTTAAGAGCCATTTACTGCGGCCATAGTCGACTTTCAGAAATGAAAGATGGTGCGATTTTCAGTGTTATTTACTGTGGCCATATTCGACTTTTAGTAAAGACTATATACTATTTATAGTCAAGAACAATAATTCGATTTTAAAATAATCTTTAGTGGTAAACGATGAGGTGTGCTAACGAATGCAATTTGAAATATTATTTTCTCACGCCGTGGCTAGACTTCTAGAAGGAAAGAACTAAAAAAATAGACTTTTTGTTTTAAATGTATTAGTCCGTCGGTACCGTACATATTACGAACAAACGTATTCGTTTTTAAATGTAACTTAAATCTTTTGAACATCATGCACAAACTATTTAGCGTTGAACTGTTTTACTAAATAAAAAAAAATGTTGCGTAATTTGGTGTTTCACTGCCTTTTTGCAGACAATGGAAAAGAGACATTTCAGACAATGGAAAAGAGACGTTCCCGAGACTCTCATGGGGGCGGCCATTGTTGAATTTTGAAACACGAACGACAACTCTGCTAGGAGAATGTTATCAATGCTTCTACGTAGTGGCGTATGTCCAAGGGAAGTAACTGAAAAATCGAGTTATCTCAATCGGACTGGCTCGGTCTTTTACATAGATGGCCATTGTAAATTTTTTTTAGGTGATTATCAAACCTTGGACGCTGCTGTTCCAGCATCGTCAAAAAGAGGAGTGCAATTTAAAAAAAGAGAAGTGAATGTCACCTCTATGCTACCGTACATTTATCTTAAATCTTGAAGTCTTAAATAATTTTTCAAATACATCAAATATCTGACAAATCTTTTTAATCAGCATGTGTTTATGACATATACGCATATAGTTTGAATGTATAAAATGATTTTATAATGAGTGATTATACACGTTACATTATACATTCACATACTAATTAAATATTGTTTCCGGGTATTTTGCAGTATATTGCGTATGTAACCTGGAAATGGAAAACCTGGAACAGCCAACTTTAGTTTCCGTGTTACCCATTGTCAAGAATGCCATTTACGAAACTCCAAGAAATTTGCTGAAGTTAGAAGAATCGTCGCTTTCAAAGAGAGTAACATTGACCGCATGTGTTCCACCAATTCAAAGCTTTTTTCCGATCATGATACATCTGTTACAGACGGAAACTGAGTCACAACGCTACGTTTTCTAAATCTATGTATTCATCTTCTATATGCTAATAATGTTTAGCGAAAGCTAAATATAGATATAATTTGCAGAACTCGCGACGCTGCAATGATTTTCGACTATTGCATGGATTTATGATCATTTATATATTATTTTATCCATTCAAAACCGATTTTGACCAGGTTTTCGATGTCAACCTCGATAAAAATATATTTCAATGAATTTATGTAAAGTTTTTTTCTCGCTATCCGATTTACATGCAAAACAACGATGTACTGTCACTTTAAATAACCGTTAACAACACAATAGCAACGCGTTCAAGTAAACAATGTAAAACGATTACACAACAATTATTGGAAATTTGTTTGAACTTTCTAATCATATTGCGATGAAGTTTTATACAATAGCCCATTGCTCTTTGGTTATGATTCTTTCTTTGTGTGCATTATTTTTCCATTGTGTGTAACATTCAAATATAGTATTTATAAACATTTGTATAAAATGTGCCTCGGCCGGGTATCGAAATTTTACCATGAACTACTGATGAGCTAATTTTAAAAGGTAACTTTTAAGGTTTCGGAACGCGCTCAGTGCTAACCGATTGACGGGTTTCGATTATCCAAAAGCTTTTAATAAGTGGGGTATGATGCCTGTGTTTAATTTATCACCAAATCTACAATTGAGTTAAAATGCAGATATATTTGTTTGACACGATTGTGCCATATTTTCCATATAATCGGGGCATATATTGGGGAAATATATTACATTAAAAAATATTTTCAAATATATGTGCACGCATTCCAAACCTTTGAATACCTATGACAGTTTCTGTTATAGTTTTGAATACCTATGACAGTTTCTGTTAGAGTTTTGAATACCTATGACAGTTTCTGTTAGAGTTTTGAATACCTATGACAGTTTCTGTTAGAGTTTTGAATACCTATGACAGTTTTCTGTTAGAGTTTTGAATACCTATGACAGTTTCTGTTAGAGTTTTGAATACCTATGACAGTTTCTGTTAGAGTTTTGAATACCTATGACAGTTTCTGTTAGAGTTTTGAATACCTATGACAGTTTCTGTTAGAGTTTTGAATACCTATGACAGTTTCTGTTAGAGTTTTGAATACCTATGACAGTTTCTGTTAGAGTTTTGAATACCTATGACAGTTTCTGTTAGAGTTTTGAATACCTATGACAGTTTCTGTTAGAGTTTTGAATACCTATGACAGTTTCTGTTAGAGTTTTGAATACCTATGACAGTTTCTGTTAGAGTTTTGAATACCTATGACAGTTTCTGTTAGAGTTTTGAATACCTATGACAGTTTCTGTTAGAGTTTTGAATACCTATGACAGTTTCTGTTAGAGTTTTGAATACCTATGACAGTTTCTGTTAGAGTTTTGAATACCTATGACAGTTTCTGTTAGAGTTTTGAATACCTATGACAGTTTCTGTTAGAGTTTTGAATACCTATGACAGTTTCTGTTAGAGTTTTGAATACCTATGACAGTTTCTGTTAGAGTTTTGAATACCTATGACAGTTTCTGTTAGAGTTTTGAATACCTATGACAGTTTCTGTTAGAGTTTTGAATACCTATGACAGTTTCTGTTATAGTTTTGAATACCTATGACAGTTTCTGTTATAGTTTTGCAATTGTCCTGAAATAACAATGATTGTATGCAAACATTTCTGTAATTATTGTTTCTGTAGAATGCAAAGAAACGTATGAATTCAATTTTTAAGTATTTAAAAATTTGATGAAAAATTCTGTTTTTAATCATTAAGTTGAGAAGTTCTGTACAATTGGCTAGCTCAACATACACGAGACGTCACGTTTCAGAGAAAAGTCTGAGTAATTTGCTGCCCGGATCGAAACTTATAATACTGCGCCACGTGTTTACATCTTATTTGAAGAAGATTTGTATAATAATGCATACATAAGAAAATAAAAAAAGACCAACGAGCCGTGCCTACCATTCCAACTGCGAATGATATAAATAATATCTCTTAAACTTTCAAAGGCATAGACTGTCATCATTTTACATAAGTAATACCCTACGCAAACACGAATAGGGCTCGTCCGGCATTTGAACCCTGGATACCTCGCATACGTCTTGACCAACGAGACATACGCATCCGGACGTGTCTTTTCATAGCTAAATACTAAATCACCTTTGTTAAAAAACTACATCTCGTTTAAGTGAATAATATATAACGATTGCACAAATAAAAACCTCAAATATAGATACATCTGAACTAGTGTTTGACCTTTCTTATCAACATGAGATGAAGTTACCGTTACAAAAGTGACCCGTTGATTCTCGCTGTAGGTGCGAGAGTTCCCGGGTTTCAATCCCGGAGAAGCCCGAATATTTTGCAGTTGTTATGCTGTATCTAACTTGTTTACATGTCTGCATGTGCAATCAATAGTTGGCATTGATTTGGCATTTATTATTCAATTCTGAAAAGCATTGTCTGATTATTCCAACAATGTATATTATAAATAATTGATTTATGTTTATATATATATATATATATATATATATATATATATATATATATATATATATATATATATATATATATATATATATATATATATATATATATATATATATATATAAATAATCCGAATCATACGTCCCGATCAACGAGTCTTGACTTAATATTTTTTACGGACGACTTTATGTAAAAAAGCTTTTGCGCGACTGGTTTGCCACCGGGACCTCTCGCACCCTAATCGTACCTCTACACCGACGAGTCATACTTATCTGTTCGTGTCTTTTATGGAAAACTTAGTACTTAATCAACGAAGATAAAACAACTGCAACGCGTTCATAATTTTTAAACGATTGCACTATTAATGGCTATCTGTCTATCTGACTATTTGACCTTTCTTATCATATTGCGATTAATTTACGACTTTTATTAAGTCTCGTTGGTCTATGAGTATGATTCTCGCTTTGGGTGCGAGATGTCCCGGGGTCAAATCCCGGACGAGCCCAAATATTTTGCAGATGTTCATAATAGTTTAATGTCTGGATGTTCATTCCATTGAGCGTTGTGATTCTTTCTTCAATATTAAAAGATGATAAGACCATCTAGCCAGAAGTAGGTGACCATGTATGAGGTGGCGCAAAGGATTGATATTTGTACATGAGGTTTCGTTTTTCATTTTATAAGTTTTTGTTTCAACATAAATCGGACAATACGATTCGGCAATGACATTAAAGCATCCACATATTTACAGAAACACACATTGTGTACCCATTTGGAAACGTAAGGATGTTGATACGTTGTGGCATGGTGGAGTTTTAAAAAGGAAATCGATGACTTTATCCTGTGTGCCGAGCAAATTTCCACCCAAGCATAATTACAAATAACGATTGCTTTGAACATGCACAAGTTGTTAAATGCGCAAAAAAACATTGGTTTCTTGCAGATCTAATAGACAATTTTACAATTGTCTTAACAAGATGTAGATAATGCCAAGAAAGTTGCGCTAAAGACAGGAGGTGGCGCGGAACTAAAACTGAAATGCATAGGGCATTGCGTGCACGTTTTAGCACGTTTTTTTGTGGTTGTGTTTTTATGTCTTTATAATATAAATATATAGAATAAACAAATTACACAACCGCATAATATAGCAACGCTTCATCATGTACTGCAAATGTAAGAAATTTTGCAAAGTAATCATTTGAGCACATAACTATTGGTTATAACTCAAGCATCCATCACCTAAGCGCATTTAAGTCATGTTGCGCAAAATAAGAACTTTCGTTGGAAAGAGAAAAGCAATGCCTCTGGTGGGAAAGTCAAAAACACTTGTTTCTTGTGTAATACATAATGCAAAATTTAGTTTGTTTTAAGTGAGCGGCGCTGAAAAGAACAACTCCTTATTTCAACACTAGGCGAGGAGTACACAGGTCACAATAACGGTAATACAAGTATAACAAAATGTTAACATAAATAATATTCAATTTGTTAGATTAATATGTCGATACAGCAGAAGTTATTGTTAAATACACAAATTGTCTATTCCTTCGCAGATGTTACAAAAATTAAAGAACAAAATTCTTAGAATACGTAATCAATTTTATTGTTTTGTCTTAACATTTTTCTAAGGTGCGGGTGGGTAAGCGTCATTTAATTTAATTACATGTCTTAGTGGATCTCTCGTTTCTGATTTTGAGTGCCACGCTGACCTTGATTATATATCTTAATGATATGACAATGCTATGGAAACACGACGTTCAAAGAAGCACATCAGTTCCGTTCTGTGCAGCGACTTTGCTGAAGAAAAAACTGCGTATTTACAAAACATGCACATAAATATAAAATGCACTCTTTCTGATAATTCAAGTATGTAAGAACCCCTCGATATAAAAAAATGAAAACATTATTAGCAAAAACGTGCCACAGTAAAGTATTGTTATTTGATGTTCGGATAGCAAAGTATATAGTTTAAATATTGCATGATTTCAGTTCTAATAATGATATAAATTATGAAAGCATTTTGCACGGACCTGTTGTGCTTGTTCTGTTTTCTGACGAAATACCATATTTACATACTTCTCACGATACTTCTTGCAGAGAGCGATCATCACAATCAGTACAATAAGCGCAAGAACTGCGACACCGGAAGTTGCGAGCCCGGACTGAAGGTTGCTGAGGGTCCATGTACTGGTCTGTGACTGCACATGCCGGGTTTCTGTTTGAATGTGTATTGTTTTACATAACACATAAGTCATAACTAAGTCCTTTAAGTGAATTAAAAATTTATGTTAACAACAATTTTGCAATATATATTTTGTAATATTTACCAGCATGAACTTCATTCCTCGATTGTTAAATGAGATTTGCACATGTTAGCATTAAATGACCGATCAGTTGTTGACTGACCTCGAGTTCTATGTATGTTGGCATTATTTGACTGCCCTTAAGATTTACACATGTAATCATTAAATGACCGATCGGTTGTTGACTGATCTTTAGATTTGCACATGTAATCATTAAATGACCGATCGGTTGTTGACTGATCTTTAGATTTGCACATGTTAACATTTAATGACCGATCGGTTGTTGACTGACCTTGAGTTTTATGTATGTTGGCTGTATTTGACGGACATTTAGCTGTGTTTATGTTGGTAGTTGTCAACTGACCAATAATTATAGGTTATTAGACGTTTCACTGTACAATACGGAGATATATTTGGACGAGCACACAGTTTAAGTCATATTGGACGAGCCGTGTGCGAGTCCAAATATATCACGTATTGTACAGTTTAAACGTCTAATAATCTTTTTATTCTATATCCCTTGCTAACGCTCTTTTGTTTCTTCTTTAAAATATATTCCCAAACCAGCTTTCCGTATTTTTATTTTCATTCATCTGATTACGCAATTTATGACGTATCTCGTGTGACGCCATTTCTCTGACGAAACATACTAGTATAAGCAAGACTTTCTACATTTTAAGGACAACACTAATCACTATGGACGTGTTTGTGTTTAACAGTAAATTAATCATAATATTTTTTTTTAATCATCGAACGAATATTAAACGTATTTCGGATTGTGTGTTTGTAATGCATAATTGTTAACTTCGATAGGAATAAAACAACTCGCTCCGACAGGATTACGATTTCGTAAATCGTGTTTTGGGTCAGAATGGTTAGCTTGGATACAAACGCTATCAAAGAAAGTGTGGATTTAAATACATTTCGATAAAGGGATGGAAGAACAGAATATGGAAGGGCATATCATTTAACTGTGTTGCTATAAGCATTGGATTAAAGCTGTCATTGAGGTTAATAAAATAGAGTTTTTGTTTTGCTGTTGCATTTGTTTTTCAATTTCAAACAATAACAATATCACTTGCTGTTGCATTTGTTTTTAATTTCTAACATTTATCCAATTTATTTATTTAAGAAATACAATCTAAATATCGCCTGTGTGAATCGAATATTGTACATTCGGATATTTTTTCTCGGTAACGGCTTTTATCGTTATAAAACAATTGCTTAGTGCACTTGTACTCAACTGTCCAATATGGAAAAAATACAGACTTTTTGGATCCAATACCGGAATATATTGGACGGTCACGTGGTACTTATGAAGAATGCCCATTGGATGAATTTATTGGATATAGAAAAATTGCAGTCTTCACGATAGTTCATTTTATCCACTAGCCATTCGGGCTACTGGAATGGTAAAGACAAGTAGCCCAGCAGCAAAATTACTAGCCCAAAGTAAATTTGTTAAAATATACACCCTGTTAAAGGGTTTCATCTTTCAATAGCAGTTAATCTATTAAAAAGTAAAATTGTATCCAGGGTATGTTAACTGTAAAGCCTATTGCAAAAACAATTGCAACACAATATAACAAGTCAATGTAATTATGTCCTTTATTAATTATAAGTATTTAACATGTGATAAACAACTTCTTCGTTCATCTAATCATCACTGCAATTGACATGACGCCTTATCTATGATCGCTCTGCCCACTAGAATTGATCCACCAATCAGCGATCGATTAATCGGGCGCACTCGTTAGCAATGACCTATCCGCCATTTTCTAGACAAGCTACATGTTAAGGTTCACTTTTATTCCAATGAGTTTCTTTTGTTTTCCTCTTAAAAAAACGATTAAAAATGGTTAAACGGTGTCAATGGGGATTATGTAACTCGGACAATCGATATCCTGAAAGATTAGTTGGTGACATTTAATTTAAATCGTTTCCAAAGCCGAAAAGAGATCTTGAGAACTGTAAGAGATGTATAAATACATGCGGTCGTCACCACGAACAACTGAACGTCAACACTGTCAAAGACAATTATAATATATTTTTATCGGATATACTAGCAGATTTAAATAGTTTATGTTATCGATCTGATTATCACATAATATTTCACTTTTTTAAAATAGTTTTATCAGTTACTAGGTCAGAAGCGAGGTTAATCTTCATTACTTAAAGAGAAATAAAACCCACCATGAAGCCTAATTCATGCTGTGTTTTATTACTCTGATAGTAATGCACTTAATTGACATCATACATGTTATTTGAAGGTGACATGTGATTTATTATCTTATTAACGGTATCTACACATTTGCGCTCATGTGGTGTCACCAATAAACGCTTTTAATCCACACTAGGAGCTCGAATGCCTAGATCTCATTTTTTAAACGAGTTTCTATATTTTGTTCGGATTAAAAAAACGGAAATGAAATATGGCAAAAACGGTGTAAATGCAACTCTGACATTTGGTATCCAGAAAGATAAGTTAGATGAATTAAATTTACACCATTTCCAACGCGGAAATGCGGTCTTGAGTGGAAGCTTAAAAAATTATTGAGATCCCCTTTAAAGAACATTTATTTATTTCACAAACTTGAAATGTCATATAAGCAATAACTAAGCATTATTAAGTATGTATTATGTGTGCATGTAAAATAATTGAGAATTTTGGTACCCAATTCGTGTAACTTTACGAAATCCCCGTTAAAAATCGCATTTCTGTGTGTGTCAGAAACAAGTGAAAACCATTTTGTTATTATTTTAATAAATACTTATCGATAAATGCTATTGTAAAAGAGTTATTATTACTGATATTAGTTAAACAATAAATGCGGTAACTTCGCGGAAGTCGTTACCTGCGCGAGCGTCTGATATTGGTAGCCTTATTAATTTATAATAGCCTGACCGTATTCCCTTTCGTACAACGCTAATTTTATATCAGACAATGTCAAAACGACTGTGTTGGTTTTGCGCTTTAAATTATAGTGATTGATAAATGTCCCATAAGCAATGTTTAATATGATTAATATCACTTTTATACGCAATAACATGTGGGATTGAGGTACCCACCCGGCGTCAGAAAGCGCGTAAAACTTCGCCGAATTCCCAGTTATAAAGCGCTATTTCGTGTCAATACACGGGTAGGGGGGAATGTTTCTGTAATAATTTTGTTAATAACACGGGTAAATACCGGTGAAGTGTTAATTTATTGCAAATACCACCATTACACGTAATAACGGGTTCGATTTCGGGAAGCGCGCAAGCGTTTGAGAGCGTGTTTAATGTACCGATTTACCCGTTATAAATAGCTGATGTTCTCTTTAATCTTATAATTTTTGCATTTGCAGAATAACTAAATGGCATCAACCCCTTTACATGTGTAATATGGTGTTAAACAAGTCCATTAAATCATCCGGAATATCGCGTATTTAGGTGGGGGGCTAGGGGGCTAAAGTCCCCCCAGCTGGCTGGCTAGACACGATTTTTAATAAAAATGAGCCCCTTACAGTTACAATACACTTGTGTATTTCCTGTCATATGTCCCTATTAAGCCATAAACAGCTGTCGATTTGTGTGATTAGCCCCCAGGCATGTGTACAGACGATCTAACATTCGTCAGCTAAAGTGCACGCTTCATTGGCTGTAAGTAATAAACTGCGCTATTTGATTGGCTGAAGAAGATACATTCAACTAATGAAATTCATCCATACATTTAGCTATAGATAAATGTTTTCAAATGGCTGAGGCAGCAACACCCGAATTAAATTACACAAGAAACCTAACGACTCCCTTTGTTGACACTTTTGTGAACGAAATGGACACCGAAATGGACTTGTGAAAAACAATATTTCAATTTGTAGCAATTAAAGAGTTTAGACGAACACAATGGACAATCATTATTATTTTTTCGGTAATTTCTTTGATGAATTTAGTTGGTATTAGCTCTTTAGAGTGATAATCCTATTGAGTAACAAGTTATTGCCAGTGAAATTCAACTGCACACTTAAAGCGGGTATATACGATTTTGTCAAATATTTATGAATTTATATAAAATGTGTAAAAAAACGTATTATATATATATTTAAATATAAATTAAAATAAAAGTTAAGAAGAACATGTGTCGAAAATGTGAAATAAGCCAGATATTTAATTCTGAAATTGAAAACGGCTGTACAGCCGAATTCGCCAGCATGTATACCATACATGTACGATGTGAATCTAAACTTAGTTTAACGGGTTGACTTATCCTGCAACAATATCTATTCATACGACACACGAACACTAACTCCAATCCTAATACAAAGACGAATGCTTCGGTTATTGTAGGAAAATATGTACGTCACAATCGGCTCGGGGCGCTAATTTGTCTTTGCTGCATTTTATGAAATTCGGCTTTAATGTATAATTTTTCTTGTCTATTTTGTGTTATTGTAACATATTTTATAAATATATTACAATTAAACACATATAAAAAAATCGTATATACCCGCTTTAATGAATGGCAATTATTTTTTTGTTTTGATTTGGTTATTTTACAAATCGGGCTTACTGCTTTGATGTTCATTCATAGTTTTTAAAATTAAAAAGACTCAAAAATGAAGAATTACTTTGCAATATGAAACTAAATCATTTTCTTAAAGCGTGACAACATCGAGGCAGCAACACCCGAATTAAATTACACAAGAAACCTAACGACTCCCTTTGTTGACACTTTTATGAACGAAATGGACACTCAATTCAGTGATTTGCAGACTAAGGCAGCCATGGGATTGAAGTTTATACCTGAACAAATGTGCTCCTCTCCTGTCAGTGCTTGTGACCTTGAATGGTTTAATGATGATCTCCCTTCCCCTCAGTCCCTTCCTGCCGAGTTGCACTTTATATGGCAGGCTAGGTGGAAAGGTGTACCCAACCCACCTACTACCCTTCAGGGCTCTGTTGCAGATTGTGATTCCCAGCTGTACCCCACCAGTTACACTGTTTTGTCCATATCATGTGTGTTCCCTGTCACATCATGCGAGTGTGAAAGGAGTATCAGTGCCCAAGGACTTGTTAAGACAAAACTAAGATCATCAATGGGTCAGGACAGGTTGTCCGCTGTGTGCCTGCTTTCCATTCATAGGGACATGGACATTAACATTTTAATGTTGTACCTAAGTTGACCTAGTAGGATATCCAACAAGGTTAAATAGGAGGTCCACCCATCTAACTCCGTTAAAAAAAGTTATTGATAAAGATAATGTCTCCCACCACTTTAGTGGTTTGAGAGACATTTGATTTACCCCTGTGTGTCTGTCTGTCCGTGTGTCTGTCACACTTGATGTGTGAACTCAAGTTCTTATTTGTTTCACATGCACTTTTATCATGCAAAATGCTGATTAGATAGCAGGAAATCGCATCATTTCAAGGTGCCATTAAAAAAAAAATCGACGACGGAAGGGGACACCCCTCCCGCACCCTATTGAGCCCCCCCTCTGAAAATTTTCTGGATACGCCTCTGTTTAAAATCTATATGCAGTCTATAGGCAAAGAAGCCATTTTGGTGTTAGCTTGTCTAGGTTTTCTTCATGCTGAGCCACGTGATTAAGTGGGCGGAGCGATCACTGATAAGGCGTCATGTCAATCCTGGAGATCCTCTTAGTCAGAAACCATATCCTGTAAAACAAGCAACCTGATAGTTATTTTCCAGAAGTTTACTTGACAAGTGAGGGCATAGATGGCATACTTTTATCATACATGTTGACTTTTTTCTTATGCTGTGTTTTTAAGCGTAGCTTATTAAACTCTGTCTTACAGAAGTAGCTTCTCCTTCATCACTGATTTTTTACCACTTTTCTTGAAATTCACGTTTCCGTGATTTTTCATAGTCATTTGTTGACTTACGACCAGACGTGGGCAGTTTCTTGCCTGGCTTCGCTCCAGCTACGTATTTAAGCATTATGCAGCCTTATGCGCGTAGGGACTTACAACTTTGGAAAAAAAACACACAAACAAGGTTACAAAGTAAAACGATGTTTATTCCGGAAATGCAAGCCGCGTACGTTGATAAGTTTACTTCAGAAAACACATCAGCATGACGTGTGCCAATAGTAAATAATCAGTCTAAATTGTTCACCACGTGGCCTGTTTTACGACTCGAAAATGACCGTTGAATGTATGGACCAATCGGAACGCGTTTAAATCTCGTATTTTAGGCGAAGTTGAACGAAGTTCTGTCGGAAATCTTCGCAAAGTACTCACAAAATAATGACTTTTATCACACTTAAAAATGAAACAATATTGATACACGGAATTTCTACTGGCCCGACGGGCATACAATATGGCAATTTTAATAGGCCAGAGCTATAATTTACACGCCCAGGCCAACGGGCGTGCGCTTATTTTGCAGACTGTAATTGTATATATGTTGGCATTATTTAACGGTCCTTTAGCTGTGTATATGTTGGTAGTTGTCGACTGACCTATTGTTGTAAATATGTTGGCATAATTTGACGGACCTTTTGATGTGTATATGTTGGTAGTTGTTAACTGACCAATAATTGTATATATGTTGGCATTATTTGACGGACCTTTAGCTGTGTATATGTTGGTAAATTTCGACTGACATATAGTTGTATATATGTTGGCATTATTTGACGGACCTTTAGCTCGTATATGTTGGTAGTTGTTAACTGACCAATAATTGTATATATGTTGGCATTATTTGACGGACCTTTAGCTGTGTATATGTTGATAGCTGTCGACTGACCTATAGTTGTATATATGTTGGCTGTATTTGACGGACCTTTAGCTGTGTATATGTTGGTAGTTGTCGACTGACCTATAGTTGTATATATGTTTGCGGTTGTTGACTGAACGTTAGGTGTGTAAATTTTGGTATTTGTTGACTGTCCTTTTTTTCGTTATATTTTAGCATTTTTGGCTTATCTTCAGAGGTGGTCTTGGTATCATCTGTGGATTGGTTTGAAATTATAGATTACCTACCTTGTGCTGTGCTAATTACCGTGTTTCCATGGCAACCCAACACGTCGAAACCCAGAGCGATGGACCCCATCGATGCATTCGGATAAATTCTGTACACAAACGCACGAGTAAATAAATATTCATGTTATTTTCTTCCGACTTCAATAGAGATGCAAACACTGGGATCGATCATTGTCTCCAAAACCAATTTATCAAATGTCTGTTTTGAAATATCATATCTGCTTTAAAATATAAAATCTACTGGGCGATTATCTTATCTTACGACAGTTTGATATTTATTACTTTTCTATGCACATATCAAGTAAAATAAAGTAGCACGCAGACATTTTGCGAAAGATTCCCGATAAATTGATGAATAACAAAGACTTTTAAAATATTCATTTAAATATGAACTTTATTTAAAGAAAACTGTTGAGATGATGATTGTTGAACGTAAAAATGGATTCAAGTGATTTTTTTTATCGTTTCCTTATTCACTTAAGGCACTATTGTAAGTATGTTCATTGTTTCTACTATTTGCTTACTTTTTGTCAGAAAAGATAAGAGCCATGATGTTCCTTATTCATCTAAGTATTTTAAACCTCTGACATAGATCCGTTGTTTTGTTAACGACATCTGTACAAAAATAATCCTACCTGTGCGTGGCTTTAGATTCAGTAAAAAGTGCGTAAAAATCTAAAATGCGGGCGGGGCTAAAATTGTGTAATCTAACAATGGCAACATAACACTGTATTTTATTTAAAAAAATCAGACTGGTGTTATCAGGTCATTGAGATTCATGCAGTGTCAGTTCTTACTCCAACAACTTCTTTTTACAATTTTTCAAAAAACAACATTATGTTACAGTAAATTAGCTCGATACTGGTTTAATATTTATGCATTATCATCCAGCCTTGATCCGTCAAATCTGCGTTTTAAGAAGTCTTAATTTTTTTCAAAGGAGTTTGATTTTCAAATCGAGGTTTTAGTCTATGCGGGTGACTGACAGAAAGTAACGAAAAAAGGGTGAGTAGATATGTTTAAACTTGCATGGTGAATTCAGAATAACATTTATGAGAATTTCGTATAAGTTTCTAAGTGTACGTGTTTGTGCAGATTTGTGTCGATTGACGCAAATAAAAAAAGCTTCTGAGAAAAACATAGCCATTAAAACACATGAATAACCTTATCCATCGTGCAGTCACGGCGGTGAAATTGCTGGTGACCGATGCGTTAGGGTCAGCGTTTCCGTCGAAAAACTTTGCTTCACCGCCATCTCTAGTGTTCAGTAACGGACTGAAGTGGACACCGTTCGTGCTAAACAGGAAGGTGTACGCTACCATCCACAAACGTCCGTCCGCCCGTCCCAGAATAGCCACGCCCGTGACGTCATAGGATGCGAGGAGGTCCACCTGAATGTAGGATTTGAAGTCTCGGGACCTGCAAGAAGTTTTCGTCGTTGATTGTTTCTTAAATCTGTTTGTTTTAGCTCGATTGTTTCGGACGCCAATTGTTTATAAAGACACTCTCTAATCAGTAACCCGAGTAGACATAGTAGTTCGTGTTTTTGGAAAGATTCTGAAAGCACTCCACGACTAGAAAACGAACCCGGTACCTCTCGGACGTATGGTAAACACAATAAGAATGACGTCACTGTGGCTGTATTGTGACGTTTGAACCAAACAACATTATAATTATAAAATCAAACTTCCGGATGATTCTATTGTTAAAGAATAGAACTAATATTGTTTAACTATGCAATAAATGACTTCTACGTGAAACATTTCATATTGATCATAGTTGGCTTCAAGTATTATTTATATTTCAAGAAACTCGACACCTAACTCGGCAGCCCATCCGCCCGCGAGTGTGACATTCGCTAAAAGGTTTCTGGGGCCCTGTATCGCTGAACTGACCTCGTCCCGCGCCGCCGACGAAGACAGTTAAGTGTCCGAGAAAGATAGCGGATTGCCACAACTTAGTAAAACTAAGATGTCAAGGCACACTCTACGCCATATGACTGATTATGGAGAGATCTCTTATTAACTCCTATTCTGGATTACCTGCCCCTGACACTTCAGTGATGGGCGGGAACCAGAATAATTAACTTCCTGCCGTCAGTACGCACCACGTCATGAATAACCGATTGAAATGTTTGTATCAATATTTATTGTTGTAAATAGTTATCTTTTATTACCTTTTTGCGTTTGGTTGTTAATCATATATAAAGGTTCGGATATCCAGAACATTACACGGAATTGTATTAAATGAGAACAGTAACATACTTGAAATCCTTCCACATATTGTATGATTTAACTTGCAATGACCTGGTAATTGTTGACCTTTGACGAGCAGGTAAGCACTGCAATGAGTGTATCGACAGTTATAGGACCAATTCAATTTATAATGATATACTGCTGCATGATTGTCGATCCACGTGTTGTTTTCCCGCCAAATTATAAGGATAGATGACGTTCTTATACAACAATCGTGTAAATGATATTTTGATCTGATTAAAATCTAATTTTCGAAGTTTCAAGAACGTTTAAAGTGACTTTAACTATAATCATTGCAACAAATAACAGTGTGTTTTAGCAATATTTCAAATTATAACATAATTCAAAGGTTTGTATTCGAAAATATTTACTAACTTTAGTTAAGGGCTTGTTTCGAGATGTGTTCATGTTTACAATACTTAAATTTTAATTTCGATATTTTTTAATGTGACCATTATCTAGAGGTCTGTACAAACCACCAAAATTAGCTGAAATCCTTAAACATAAGTTTGGCAGTTAATGTCGTGGATTTGTGACATGACTTAAGATGTATACGACCCCATGGGGCATCTTTTGAACAACATTAGTAAAGGACCACCATTGTATGATGTATTATTAAGAGGAAAGATTCAACTACATATCAAAATGCTTCTCAATAAGACAGAGTATGTATACATTTTAATCTTCTAAATAGTAGTAATAAAGGGACCTTTAGAAAATTATCTATGTACTGTATAACAAGCTTTACCACATATGAAATTTGTATTAGTATTTAACACAACGTTTAGTATTGTCATTTATGTACTGTTTGGTATGAAATGAATGTACTCTGATTGTGCCTGTTACCACTGATTTCTGTTAACATGTAAAGTTTATAATGATATGAATGTACTTTGGGTTTTTTCCTTTTTACACCTGATTACCGTATATACAGTTGTTTATAAACTTTTTTCATTATTTATATGAACACACACAACTCTCGTGAATTCTGTATTTATTTCTTTTATTTATTTATTACGAATAATTGCATGGATGTATGCATGTCTTATACTTTGAATGACGTTGAGCTGTAATATGCTTAAGTGAATAAATTATTTGTTCTCTTCTGGTCTGTTATGATGAACAAATTCAATTATTAGTACATGCCGAATTCACTACATCTAGGCGTTGCAATATCAAAAAGGAAGCTTTGAAAAGTAACCCCTTTTATACATATAAGGCAAACAAAATACTTCCAATATGTAACTCAGGAACGTGATTTTAAGAAACATGGTAGATAACTACGTCCGATGTTAATAGCAAAACTAAAAAATAGTGCGTTATTTTTCTCGGACTCTGTACTATTCTTGAAAGCCCTCAATCATGATACGAAATTCATTTGAATTCAACAACAAATAATGAATATTTTAGATGTTTGTGTTGACAATTACTTATTTAGAGATATGTTGCCATTTGACGGAATAAAATAAGGCATGTAATTAAACAGTTAGCAAAACTCTAATGTTTCATAACATCTCGTGTTTTAATATTGCACAACCATTGCAGCTGAAGTTGTATGATAGCACTTGTTCGTCAACACATATCGCACGAATCTTTAATGTCACACTTTTCTGTCTTCATTCGGACTAGTGCTTGTCATCTACACATATCTTGTTTTGGCATCGAGGTCTTTGAAGTCAAAAAGTAAGTCTTCTTATGCATCCTTAAGGTCAAGATTGCCTTAAGACAATTGCTTCCGTAAAAAGTCTTAACGGGCCCTTTTCACAGATTTTGGCATGTATTGAAGTTTGTCATTAAATGCTTTAAATTGATACAAGTAAACATTGGTTCTAACAAGCTCCAGTAAAAAACATCAACAATACAATTACAAAAAGAAAACAAAGTAACCCTTAACTGGGCACGAACTACTGACCACTGGAGTCCTGGAGTAAAAGTCTGCCGCTTATACCACTTGGCCATTCGTGCTCGTACAATGAGGGGTGTAATTTATACTTTTTATAAACAATCCTCGTAGTTTCACAAAATATATCGACAACAACAGAACTTTCCAAATCATTCAACCGTTTCGCGTTGCAACGCTTCATTATTTTCAGGTTTTTAAATCGTCAAAAGATGCATATAATGGCTATTTTAGAGCATGGTAAATTTAAATTATTACTGTTTTCCTCACAAATATCACGAACAATAAAACGAAAATTGTGAATCTGAAACACTTGTTTTAGTTTTGAAAATTTGCCATAACGTGAAAATGCCACTTAAAAACGTTTAAGAATTACTTACGTTCACAGTCGCAACGGTATCTAATCTTGTAGTCGCTGCATGTCACAGGGGCGTTGTCATCGTTACGGAATTCAAGCCCGTGGTTGATCGTGCATGAAATCATCTCCCCAGTGCTGTATGATGGAATGTCGTCTACGGTGCGACAATCGATGGCCGATATACGCCCGCCGGCACAGAAGGTAGACAACTCGTGCTGGTTCATAACCTCTCGGTCACCTGGGCCCGAGTCAGGAGAGTCGCTATTGATCCAGAAGCCCCAGCGCGTCAGGAATGGCACAACGATATCGTAACCATGACCATGCGGTGTTGTTGATGCTAGTAAGAAGTTAGTATTGAACAATCTTATATATCGTCGTCACACACAAGAAAAATGTGTCCAATAATATTGTAAATTTTCATTTGAGATCCTCCAGATTTATATATACTGTTTGTTTTATAGCAAAAATGCCAACGTACAAGTATATTGTAAATTTTAAAGACCACAAACACATGTGCATTTCGTTCTAATTATATATTATATAATAACTTATATTTGAATAAAGCTTCATGGTAAAACACATACCTTCGCATGTGCAATAGTATCTGATTTGGTAGTCACTGTACGGGATCGGGTCATTGTCACCGTTCAGACACACGGAGCAGCCCTCTATGGTGCACTGCATGACTTCCCCAGTACTGTAAGAGGCAATGCCGTCCACTGTCTGACATTCCACAGCGGTGATCTTGCTAGTCGGACAGAAGGCCAAACGCTGAGCAGAGTTTCACGACTAAAAGTGGGGACGCAATTTGGGATCAACAAACTGGTATAAGGAAGAATATGTTTTGAATATGATTTATTTTAAACATTTATTATGAATCATTTTATCTGATTCGAACCTTTATCAAAACACAATAACACCATAAAATTTTTTTGTAGGATGAAGTGCAACTGGTGTGTCTGCTTTATATGTGAACTTGACTAAAACATGTGAACAATCTGATCTTAAAATGTTGCTGAATTCTCATAAGGGGTTCATTAAAAGGAAAATAAAACATGTGTCATGTCACAATCCAACAATTGTGCCCCTTTCTAGTAATGATATGAAATATTATCCTGCCCAAAACAAACACATGCCGTTAATGAACCTAGCTTTGGATGGAAACGTTTAAAGCATAACTATTTGAACCTTTTAAGAATGTGAATATTATATTTGTGTATAGATAAACACGAAACTTTATGATTAACAATGCCAAGTCCATGGTAACACACCTCTCGATCGCCGTCGCCGGTGTCGGGCTTGTCCGTGTTGACCCAGGATGACCACTGGCAAGTGCAGGGAAATGGTGTATGGCTGGTGTAGCATGGCGGGTAGGCAGTCGGGTTACCGTGAGGACCCACAGGGATTGTTCCGGTACAAGAGTCGATACAGTAGAGTCGCACTTCGTAGTCTTCGAACACGACGCCAGTCTGACCTTTATCTTCGCATACCAGACCGCGGTTTACATCGCACGTCACGCCCGCCTGATTGACCGCTGCGAAGTCACGATGAGTGCCGACCTAACGGAATTCGATGCGCACGAGAAACTCGCAAAACTTGTGCTTCATACGCAGGTTGTGGATGGTTTCATAAACCCCCTTACTAGCGCCGGTTCGGACGTAGCTGTTCATGGAATCGGTCCAACCGCAGAACGGTTTTGGGGAAAAGGGAAAGCCCACTCCGCTCGTCGTTGTTGGCGTTGGTGTAAGTGTTGATGCTATAAATTTCAAGAAAATAATGTATAGCCTGTTATAAAACCAGTTTTGTGTTTGTCCACTTGCTAAACCCTTTTATTCTTATTTCATTTTTTTATGCAATTGAAGTTTCCAGTGGAGAAGATTTCAAACAACAAATATAACCGTTGTTGTTTTTCATAACATTACTGCCCAGGTGTAGTCATTCGTACCCTTTCTTTGCTGATATTGCAATCGCCGTTTTAAATTGGCCTCTACGTTTTCAGCAGAATGCAATGACGCGGAGTATACAAAGGAATGATAAACATACACTATCTATACGAAGAAACGCACTTACTTCCACAATCGCAGTTAATGCTGACTTCATAGTCTATGCATCCTATGGATCCCTAAACCGAGTTTAAGAACACAAAACCTTTCTCTAGCGAGTACTTTGTGTCGAAGTCATGAGACATTATATACGACACCCTCGTGTCCCGCACGCGGCTCTGGATTCCCGAAGGATTCGCACAGAAGCTGTAGTACTTCCGGAGCTCTGAGAGCGGCTCGATATCGCCAAGACCCTGTCCCTCCCACGTGTAGAGCACGGTGGGCGTGTCGATGCTCATGAACTCTGACCAGCCAGGCGTGCAAGTGTACGGCATGGAGGTTGTCATGTTGCGAGATACGGTGGTTGTCATGTTGAGGAGAAGGGTGGCGGCGTGGTGGTGGTGGAAACCTCCGATATACCTATAATCAAAACAAAAGCAAAGCTCATTTGTTCAACTAGTTTCGACCTAGCGTCAATCGTAACTTAGTAATGCGCATGTGATTTATTTGCATGACAAACAAATATATTTTTTTATCTAACTCCGGCTTTTATGCATTACAATATTAATGACCGCCGCAATAATGACAGTATAATCCAAAAGAAATATATGACCTAATTAAAATAGGAAACAGATCACGCGTGCATTTGATCAATTGTTCAAGAGTATCAGATAAATGTTGGCAAGCGATAGCGAGTATGGCGTGTAAAACGTTGCAAAATTCAATGTTTCCATACTTATGTGGTATATTTGAATATGTATGTTCTATATTTCCATTTTTGTGTGGTATATTTTCATATATTTGTTGTATAAATTCATATATAAACATATATGGTTAACTCCGATAAGTGTATTGCATAACAAATATATGTTGTATAATTTTATATTATGATCGATATTTTCATGTATATGTTCTTAAAGTTCATAAATGTATACAATATTGTGATATATATGTGGTATTATTCTGATAGTTGTGTGGTATAATTTTCAAATATTTGTGTGTTCTAAACTTTCATATGTGTTTGCAATAAGTCCATATGTTTGTTGTAATTGCGTACAATTGCGTTTACTTAATCTTTAATCCCATTGGCAAATTGTTTACGCAGGAAGATATCGGGTTTATATATTCTCGTGTATACACTAAGCGTTATTGTTAATTTTAGTGTAAGTATCGCTTTAAATGTCCTTGCAAAAAAACCGATTAACCCTAGCGATTATCCAGTTGCAATTGACAATATATCAGTATGCATAAATTGGCTTGTAACGAGCAAAATGAATTTTAAAAAAGAATTAGATTTGGTGTATATTTGCAAGTCTCTATTAATGTAAGTTGAATGAGCTATGGCAAAGAACCATAACTCAGAGTTAACGTACATATTATGAACATGTGTGTGCGTGTCAAGACATTAAGGCTCGAGGACCATTTATGAGTAAATAACGAGTATTTGTATTATTAACTTGAAACGTGAAAATGTTTAGGAGCCGTCTATGGCGATAGAAGAGGTTATGAACGGTATAACAAGGTCAGTTGTTGTTGTTGTAAAGATGGTATTGTTAAGGAACCTGTTGTCTGGAACAGCAAAAAGGCAATGTAAGTTGAGTTCAAGTAAAAAAGTGTTTCACTACTTAACAGTACGATTGACTTTTGTCTTAACTCAATAAAATCATCTTTTAAACTATTGAAACTATCGAAGTTGATTAACGCACACATACAACTGCGTACAATCATATCACACATTTAACTATTAATCTATGAGAATTGAAATATCTTTTTTTTAATCATGATGGAATCAAATGCGCAAATCTAAGAAGGGTCATAATGTTTTTTCGGATGAGCGACGTCTTACCGACGTATGAATTCCTGGGAGGTCCGTCCGACGGAGTCAGTGATGGGGTGTTGGACCCATTACGGCCGCCTTCTAGGTGGGTAATGGTATCACAGTTATTTTAAGAAAAATAGTACACAATATGTCGAACTGAACAGTAAGAAACAAAGACAAAATAGAAAATAAGAAATGAGCCGCATGTAAGTTGTTGCAGTAATTTCAAGAAAAGTTTACTACAATAATGGATGGCCTGAAATGGGTCATACCAGATATAGTCAATAAGCAACAACTTTGTCATATACACAAATATTTATCAATTGCATGATGCAAATCAAATTTTGTAAGCTCAATTTAGAAATTGTTCACTAAAAATTACCCTGTTTAATGATACAATTACTAGTATTACGAATCGCTTAGTCTTCTCGTTATCTTTAAGTCAAATATTCTACTATTGCTTAACCTTTGCAGTTGCATATGTATCTGATCTTGTAATCGTTGCACGGGACGGGGAAGTCGCGGAGTTCGTACAGGCATCCATGTTCATCCACGACGTTCAATCTCCCACACACGCGGGAGACGCGGAAGTGGTTACTGAACCGGCTATGCTGGTTGATGCCGCGCCGACATTGTAAGCTGTTTCGCAAACCAATGGTATTGTACATTAAAACATGGGAAGTCCAAAGTCACACTAGATAAACATTGTACACCCATTCAATATATCATTTGCCAACTCTTGTGGCAATCACATTTAAAAACCCTTAATTAGAAACAAGACCAATTTCACTGTCATTACTGCGATTTGTAACAAGCTTCAAATACTAACACATTTGCTTATCCTGGAGACATGTTTAGTCTGACAGAACTGACTAGAGATGTGATATGTTGTCACTTCAAATCGTGTTTTTATTTAACTGGAACTGAGGTAGCTTTATGCGAACACATTTGCTGGTCGATTTAAATAATTTTAAAAAAATAAGTTGATTGTGTGACGTTGAACGTCACCAACCCTACACGAATGGTATACAATTAATTACAAACTAGAACGACACAACTCATTGGAACACCACAGCCCCCAACCTCCACAAAAAATCAAACCAAAACACCCCATTAATATCATCTTATTATTAAAAGCAAAAGGTCACAAACGCAAAAATATATGTTTCAATTCTGAACTTAAATAATGCATTATATCGTAATACGGTTATATTCACATATGACAGAATAACGTCGTAATGATGCGTATATTAAAAGTTTACAAATCTATGCTTTTCCTGTCATCACGTACGGGAAGTTACTAGTATTCCACAGCGAAAAATATGAATATTGTATCTTGTCTTTCATTGAATACCGATATCACAGCATGAGATTTTTATCACATATTTTTCCGCAAACAAATATGCGTATTGATCAATCCATAATGCTACATTCGACTCCATAAATGTGTGCACTGACTTATCATCTTTAATAATTACGTGTAAGATGATTCGATAGGGTTGCTTTACGTGGACAAAGTTGTATATGGCAGAAGATACATTGCAATACAACGTAACATGCTTGACTCGTGCGTTAATGTGTTATATATGCGTTCAATCAATAAAAGATAAAAACTATTTGTGTAAGAATTTTAGACATCCAAACTGCAATTAGGCAAAAGAAAAGAACAAACCTCGTACGATGAAATAAAGCCAAGATATGCAGACGAAGAAATGATGAGTATCCATGGTATATGATGTCCTCAAACCTGTCTGTACAGTTCTTATAAGCAATCAAACTTAATTATTTAGATTGTATGAATGTTAGGAACCGTGTGGCTCAACGTTTACCAAGAAAAGATACATTTAGTCGATAATAAATAACTTATTTTGTTGCCAAAACACGAGTCATGCAGCGAAAATATTGATATCAATGAATTAATATGCGGCAAAACCAAATAGATTCCTGTCGTAAAACCTGTTGGAGTTCGATAGATACCGGGTATGATACGTGCACTCGGGTATTCCACCGCTGATTTATGTCAACCTATCGAAACCTATCTAAACTACGAAAGCGTATATGGTACACCCCAATAATATGATCATGCCGGATTAGTTTATATTGACTTACTGTGAAATACAATGGTATGTCGTCATAGTTTTGTAGGTTTTCCCTCTTAATTTAACTCGCCATAACGACATCAAGTTAAAGTTTTGACGTAAATGTTTCCAGCTTTTCCCGAAAAAATATTTGGTCGACATGATCGAAGTCGACAAATCAACATAATTTTTGGCGTCATGCTCTTGTGAAAATGACTTGCCATCATAGTTTTAGTTGACACGGTGAGTTTTTTTTTACGCCATGACACCTTTTTCATATCATGCCGCCTTAGAATGTTGACATCATCACAGCATCAGGGTGTACCATATACGCTTCCATAGAATACTGATAAGTGTCATGATATTAAAACGCACTTAATTAACACATCATTCTAACATATAAGCAGTAGCACAATGTTGTTTTAAAACGTGTCAGTGTTAACTTCATCAATCGTCTTAAGTATTAAAAGTAAAGGATTATTGCTGATGGTCTTACTTTAATTATTAATCATTAATTGCATTTTTCTGATTGAAAAAAATCAAAGGGGACAGAGCTGCGTGGATAAGTGATAGTATACAGACGCAGCTCACAATCAAACCAATGCGGACAACGTTGGAGCAAAGGATTAAAGATAACATTCCACTCCTCAAGTTAAAATCCCCTGGAAGGCAAAAATTGTCAGACCCTTTTAATAAATAAAATAAATATGGACCATTTTATTTGGATTTAAGTTCAATCAATTGAGCGCTGTCCCTGTAAATGTAAAATATTTGCCAACATGATTTAATACTTTCTAAAACAATGTAATGCCGGAAATGTAAACGGATTAGTGTCTTGATCAGTAGGTACATGTATTACAGACTTTTTAGCTTACATTATACATATACTTTAATTTAGATTCATAAAATAATTTATAAGTCTCACTCACTCATTCAATCACTTACTCAACCACCCACTCCCTCACTCATTTACTCACTCACTCATTTACTTTATTTGTTTGTGAATATATTACAACGGATAGCATCTTTTTTCTTTGTCATGTTGCAAGTTACAAATAAAAAAATAGTTTTCAATTGCAGAAAAGAAATTGTCGCTGAAATGACTGAATTATTATCTTAAAATAAGCAGATCTGGTCAAACATAAAGCTGGCGAATATATCGCGAAAATATATGGCAATACTAAACTAACACTTTACTTGCATGTTGATCGTTCCTCCAATGTTCTGATTTAACAAATTAATTTTCATAATTCATGTTGAGTTTAATCTTGACTATGGAGAAAATTCGAGTTTAGTTTTACCCTGATGGTAAAAATAATGCACATCTAGTTACTTGAAATGCTTAAAAATGACTCGATCGCGAATTAAAACGCCCAAAGAACTAGTTTCGGAATTCGATATTAAACACTTCTTAATATGCAAACCAAATTTGAAATGGCCATTATGTTAAACCCATGTAATGAACAAGTATAAAGTGATTGTTACGGAATACCATAATGGCCATCGCCAATGCGATAGTGCGATAGTACGATTGCGATAATGCGATAGTACGATGGCGACAATGCGATAGTACGATTGCGACAATTCATTGGCAATAATTGTCATATCGTACTGTCGCCATCGTATCATCTCATTGTCTCCATCGTGCTATCGCGTAAACATACTGTCGTCATCGTACTATCGCACTGTCGCCATCGTTTTGACGCACTGTCGCATTGTCGTCATCGTACTGTCGCATTGTCATCTATCCCCTTCCAGTACACATGCGCATAATAATACGAATTTGATTTCATTATAACTGTAACCTCTTTCAAAGTACATCTTAATAAAGTCATCTACTAGTATTTTGTTTCTTCAATAAGAATAGTTTGCGTACCGGAAGGTGATAGTCGACGATGCGATAGTACTATGGCGACAATGCGATAATACGATGACGACACTGCGACAATACGATGGCAACAGTGCGATATTACGATGGAGACAATGCGACAGTACGAGGACACCAATGTGACAATGCGACAATACGATGGCGACAGTGCGATAATAAGATGGCGACAATGCGATAATACGATGACGACAGTACGATGACTATCGCATTGTCGCCATCGTACTATCGCGTTGTCGCATTTTCGCCATCGTACTATCACATTGGCGCCATCGTACTATCGCATTATCGCCATCGTACTATCGCACTATCGCATTGTAGCCCTCTGGATTTTAATGTGTAACCACGATTGCATTTACGGTATTCCGTAAATTGTTAGAGCTAGATGTATAGTCCAGTCGATTGGTGTGAAAATTGTTCACAAAATGATAAAAGCATGAAACTTTGCAAAAATGGAGTTAATGTAATAACAATTAATTTTGAATATGGACCTATCTTATAAAATTAAAATGGCGGACTTTGGCAACCATTTTAAAATTGCGGCCATAATTTGTTCATAAAAAATCTTCAAAAAATCATAACAATTCTATTTTTTCATCTATTTCAATAAAATTTGGTATACAAATTTCTAATAATATCCCCAATCAATAAACTTTTTCCATTGGCAAAAATAAGACGGCCATCTTAAAAAGCGGCCATTTTGAAAATTAAATTATTCGAAAATGCCAAAAAAAATGCATTATAGTTATTATTATTTTGTATTAATAGCAGGTTATCTTTTTTTCATTAAAATTACACACGCTTACATATTACTTTAAATGTATATCCTAACACATTATCTATGTCAATTATTTGTCAACTCAATACATGCACATATCTATTCTGGATGCCAGACTAAAATGTTCTGTAGTAATTCACGCGACGCGCTTAGCAATTGCTTTCGCAACCTCTGTCATGCCAGCTCATGCATGTGCAAATAACTGGTAATCTTAAATCAGAGCAATACCGGTCTATCTAAATGACGTAAGCTACGTCAATAGAGAATTACAACACTCCCAATATATCGACAGCTATGAGAAATTCTATTTGTGACAGATTTACAAATGATGATGTTGTGTGTCCAGCAAAACTTCGTAGCAATATTTTTACAACTGGAGCAATTGATAATATTGACCACAATCCAAGCTCCACGACAGCTAAAGGATCATTGCATGGAACAGCGATTTCTCTTTTTCAACACCAATAAGTTGATAACCTAGGTACTGACAGAGAAGGGATCTTTATTAATGAAAACCTGAAAAGAGCCAATATAAAACCATTACCAGAAAGATACTCAATAGTACCACCTGTCATTCTCCCGAAGGAACCAGCTGCTGTACCACCTTTGGAAGGACGATTGATTGATGATCACTAACGCATATAACTTCACATATTTGCTTAATAGCCATTTCGCACATACATGCAAACATACATATCTATGCAGCACTAACCATTGCTTTGATAATGCGATTCTGGATATAGCATCAAACTTAATATTTTATCTGGACATATTTACCCTTTATATGTATGCTTAATTGTGCTTAATCTTGCTAATTTACAGGTGTCCTAATCATGTACGCCAGGAGATAGAAAAAGATGATGATAGAGACAATGATACAATGACATGGTCTGCCTTCCATGCAAATTTATCTCATGGTGATTTGGTTAAGGCAATTGCTTTGTCAATTTTCTAAATCCAGGACAAATACCTGTTATGGCATGTGATCAGCCACTTAATGCCCTTGCCAAAACAATCAATGGATTTGGCCTGAGAGATACGGAGAGAATCTTATTGTAGTGATGTTTGGTGGTCTTCACATACAGATTGCTGCTTTGAGAACGATTGGGGATTGGCTACAGGATAGTGGCTGGGTGAATGCGTTAAGTCAGTCTTTTGTTGCATCTGCCTGTACAGCAGACTCATTCCTTAAGTCATCACATGTAACTAGAACCCGACATGCGCATCAGATAACTGCTTGCTCATTACATATTTTGATGCATAAAGCATATACTCAATTCTTAGACAGTGTCGATAATATATGGGTCAATAGTCTCAGTTTTGAGGAGTGGAAAGAAAGAAGAGAAATGAAAAGTCCACTGTTCAAATTCTGGTCACTTACATTGAAGTTTGAACTGATAATTCTAATCTTTGTCAGGTCTCTACGAGAAATAAATTTTGAGCTGTATAAATAAGCTTTAACCATATTAATTCCCTGGTTCTTCGCTTTGCACCATCTAAATTACGCTCGTTGGCTCCTTATTCATGTGAGGGATATGATAGCATTGGACAGCGTAGCTCCAAGTATAGCGACATAATTCAAGAAGGGTCATTTTGTTGTACAAAAAACTCACCACGCATTTTCTGCAATGGCTATCGACCATGCTCATGAACAAAACAACAAATTAGTGAAGGGAAAAGGTGGAGTTATCGTGCTTACAGAGAATGCATCTCAACTTCTACGATGGATGGTTTGTGGTCCAGAAATGGCTCGTGTGGTCCATGAGTTTGAGATTTCACAAGAACGTATCAAGCAAGAACAAACTAAAGGGCCGGACATAATACACCATGAGCAAGTAAAAAATAAACAGAATTCATTTGTTAAACAAGTCTAAGCGATGACAAATACTCTTGAGGGAATGGGTAATCCATTCTTGGAAGAATGTGAGGATCTTTTAGTCCTATGCACGCGTGACATCGCTGATCCGAAGGTTGCAAATACAATACGAAATATTGAAAAGATTGGGAAGAATCAATACCAGTAATATATACGGGACAGATTGGACAATTGAACTAAACCACTTTCTGATCCCATAAAACAAAACAAATTACATCTATTCAGTCGTCAAGAATCCAAGGTTGTCGCAAAGGTTAAACAGCAAATTACTTCACTGAAACAAAATTGTTCGTTATTTTCTCAGTTGTATGTCTCTTGTCAGGATCGTGACGGTAATCTTTACGAATTCTTTCGTCATGAGAATCAAGCGTATCCACCTTCTCTTTCACAATTCGGACAGTTGAGACTCGGTTCAAAGTCAGATTTGTTAGTGCCTCTAGAGAAGATCATCACATCACAAACTGAATGTCCTGAGATTGTTCCTAGACGGAGCTGTAATTGTCAATATGCTGAAGCCAAAATTCTGCAAGACGTTCGAAGATTATGTCAAAAGCGTTTTTCTACCTTATATTGACAACCAATTGAAAACGTGTAGCAGAGTTGATGTTGTATGGGATGAATTTTGCGAAGACAGTTTGAAAGCTTCAACTCGTGGCAAGCGTGGAAAAGGAATAAGAAGACGTATTCAGACAGAATCAGCCATTTTAGGAAACTGGGCATCCTTTCTTCGCATTGATGACAAGAAGACGGAGTTATTTACCTATCTTGATGAACAGTTATCAACATTTAAAGCAGCCGATGACAAGATAGTGGTCTCGACACTCAGAATGGAAGTTGTATGCAATTACCCAAGTAAGGATACAAGTCAAATATCACCGTGTAACCATGAAGAGGCAGACAAGCGCATCATGTTACACGTTAAGGATGCAGTACAAACTGGTATGCGTCAAATAATGATCAGAACCGAAGATACTGATGTTGTTGTCATGGCCATATCGATTGTGCATAAACTGAACATACTTAACTTGTGGATAGCATTTGGAGTCGGTAAAAATCTAAGATACATACCAGTTCATGAAATCGCTTCCATTTTGGGACCTTCCATGTCCAGTGCACTTCTTTTCTTCCACGCCTTTAGCGGCTGTGACCAAGTGTCATCCTTTTCCAATCGTGGAAAGAATACTGCATTGGAAACATGGTCTGTATTTGATGAAGTAACTAAAGATTTCGAAACATTGAGTGATAAGCCAGATATCGATAGAATCAATGAATGTTCTTCAAACATTGAACGTTTTGTTGTGTTGTTGTATGACAGGAGCAGTGAGTGCATAACCGTAGATGAGGCAAGAAAAGATCTGTTTACTCGAAGAGGGCGTGCAATCGATAATATCCCACCAAGCTCTGCCTCGTTACACCAACACATCAAGAGAGCGGCTAACCAGGCAGGATTTTTCTGGGGACAGTCACTTAGCAAACAACAAGAGCCCCAACCACCTAGCTCCTGTGTGTTGGAAGCGCAACAAAGATGGAATGTGGGAACCTTTCTGGAAAACCTTACAGCAAGCTTCCGAGTCTTGTGCTGAACTCATCAGATGTGGATGCAACAGTGAAAATGGCTGCCGAGGACGTTGCAAGTGTGATAAAGCAGCTTTGACCTGCACAGCTCGATGTTAATGTGGAGGGCAATGTGATAGGGAATGAATACATTTACTTGTACTTTGGACTTGACAATAAATGTTTATTTGATCATGCACATGTGATCTGTGTTGTTTACGGATATTAAACTCTTAATTAATCTAAATTTGTTTAAAAAAAAACTATTCAAATTATACTTATCACTTGCTATTGTTATTATGTTTGCAGTGTATGTTTCAAATGGATCGCAAAAATGTTCATGACAGTTTAATATAATTTTTTTCATTGATTTTGACAAAAGTTGCTAGAATTTCATATTTCAAGATGGTCGCATTTTAATTTGATCATATTTTTTATTATTTTGTGTTTTGATAACATTGATACGGTCATTTGCATGGTAAATACAAGATTTCAGGTTATTTGATGCACTTACAAAATTTTGATGAATTTTTAAATGTATTTTTGGCAAATTTGACGGCCGCCATTTTAAAATGGCCGCCATACCCCTTTATGCAGATTTTTGAGAGTGGGTCCATATCTGATATTGATCAGTATGCTCTTAGCTAGTATTCTGTAAATGTTCATACTTTTATCACAACGTTAACAATTCTGGTGAAATTCTGCACGAATCGACTGGACTAGTATTGAGTAATGCACTGATGTGAAGTGAGTATTGAAATTATGTGTTACGATTTGTACGAAGTATTGGGTCAATACTCACACTGTGTTGGCAGTTATGCCCACAAACTGAGGATAAATTGGGTTGAAACCATCGTACTGTCTATGTAAACCTCTTTTCGTTCTTATGTTGTCTTCAGAAAACCCATGTACTGTTGTGAATTCCATATTGCTCCGATTTTCCGAATGCCTTTGAAAATACAGTATAATCAGAAATTATCCTTCCAAACAATAAACAATTTTATATATTAAATTGAGAATCACTCCAATAACATTGGTCATTCTATTTGCGAATGCTAAACATTTTAGACGAAGGAAAGGAAGAAATCTATGAAACAGCGTCCATTTAAGTAAATTACAAAGACGTGCGTAGCTGTTCTTTACACATGTGTGTGTCTTATCATGTACATTTAGTTTGTGCGTCACTATTTGAAAATCGGTACCTTGCCGTACATAAATTACACCATGCTGCAATGAGGATTCTCTTTTGCTGGTGCAGCTGTAGATTCACCGTGTGCACATGTTACATCCAAAAAGCCATGACGTTCTAACTATTTTTCTTTTGTCGATAATTTCAATTTGAGATATGTATATTTTGAGCCATGACATAAGTGGGGCAACCAGTTTCAAACTTAATTTATACTGAAGTGCCGAACAAAGAAACCAATTGAAAAGAGTATTGTATATGACATGTATAAGCGCTTTGTTTTAATATTTTACTTTTAACAGTACTACTTCAAACCTGTGATACGAATATACACATCAGTGCTTACGTCGTGTACCTGGTTTTCAGGTTGTGCAATACGATTGCACAAATAAAAACTTTCAATATACCCAGTGGGCACCCAACGTTGCTGCAACGTTGTAATTCGGTTGCATTCAAACGTTGCGGTTTGGTTATCACAATGGTGTATATGAAAGTTTTCCTGACGTTTTTTTTCCAAACGTTGCTGCAACGTTATATTTAGGTTGCATTCAAACGCAGTATTTTTTTTTAAATAATTATACAAACTGTGTACTCCCAACCGCTCTTTCGAGTAATATCGTCAGATATGGACACTGTCGAGTCCGTTCCCTGGTAAGAAACAGTAATTGGTGTCTGTGGAGGAGATAATGAAACGCTTCCCGAGTAGGAATCAAACCCTCCAACTCCCGATCTCTAGGCGGACACCTCATCCACACCACCACGACATTTGGAAGTTTAAGCAAATTTTGTCGACTACTTATTTTTGGTTGAAACTTTGAAATTCGATTCTACCATTTTAGTGCATAACACAACTTAAACAAAATATTTTAACCAGCGATTTTGAGTAAAATGTCATCTTAAGCATCTTTAAGTTAACTGAGCTGTAAAATAAAAAAAAAATGCATTTTTAAAATTTACAAGAAATCATATTTTTATTGATGCCATGCAGGAACTGTATTATTATAAAGTACTGTAAACTTACCACTCGTTTCTTGAAGCAAAATAATTATTTCAAAATAATAAGAAAGCATACATTCCACCTAGCCGCTATAATGAATTGAAGGAAAATAACTAGCGGCGATACTGAATTCGAGGGAGAAAACTGCAGAAATACTGCAGACGCTAAAAGAGAAGCAACGCTGTTGCAACATCCTTCTCAAACGTTCGACCGACGTTTCGCGTGCAGCGTTGTAGAAACGTTTGGAAGTGGTTACTAATGTCGCGATCAGAATGGAACGTTTCTTAAACGTCCTTGCAACGTTATGATGAAACATCCTGGTATTGTTTTTTATGCAACGTTATGGCAACGTTCGGTCATGGTTGCCGACGTTGCGACCTAAATATTACGTTTCAGCAACGTTCGTAAAACGTTTGGTGCCTACTGGGTAGATACATTTGTACTAGTATTTGACCTTTCTTATCATAACGAGATGAAGTGATCATTACAAAAGTAACCCGTTGATTCTCGCTGTAGGTGCAAGAGTTCCCGGGTTTAAATTCCCGAGGAGCCCGTATATTTTGCAGTTGTTATGCTGTATCAAACTTGTTTACATGTCTGCATGTGCAATCAATAGAAAATAGCATTGTATTTTTCAATTTCAAAAAGCATAGTCTGACTATATTTTTTTTACGGACGACTGTATGTAAAAAAAGCTTTTGCTCGTACATTTTTGCAGGCGGCTCCTCTCGCACCCTAATCATACCCCTACACCAACGAGCCATACGTATCTGTACTTGTCTTTTATAGAAAACTTAGTACTTAATCAACGTATATAAAACAACTGCAACGCGTTAATAGTTTTTAACGGTTGCTCAATTAATGGCTATCTGACTATTTGACCTTTCTTATCATATTCAGATTAATTTACGAGTACCATTACGGATCGTTGGTTTAGGGGTATGATTCTCGCTTTGAGTGCGAGAGGTCCCGGGTTCAAATACCGGACGAGCCCACATATTTTACAGATGTTATGCCGTTCATAATAGTTTTAATGTCTGGATGTGTATTCCATTAAGCGTTGTCATTATTTCTTCAATATTAAAATATGATAAGACCATCTTGTCAGAAAAAGATGTCTTTATTAGTATATTTAGTACTTAATCACAGTTGATAAAATACATGGCCGTTAATCACGTGCGGCACCTCTTTTAAATGCTACGTATGAGGTGGCGCAAAGGATTGATATTTCTACATTAGGTTTCGTTTTTATAAGTTTTTGTTTCAACATAAATCGGACAATGCGATTAAGCAATAACTAAAGCATCCACAACAGAAACACACAATTTAAGCCCAATTGGAAACGTACGGATGTTGATACGTTGTGACATGGTGAAGCAAATCGATGTTTTTAGCCTGTGTGACGAACACATTTCGACCCAAGTATAACTACAAATAACGATTACTTTGAACATGCACAAGTTGTTACATGCGCAAACACATTGGTTTCTTGCAGATCTTATAGACAATTTAGCAATAGCTCAAACAAGATGGACATAATGCCAGGAAAGTTGAGCTAATGACAGGAGGTGGCGCGGTACTATAAATCGAATGCGTAGGGCATTGCGTGCATGTTTTAGCAAGTTTTTTTCTGTATTCATCATAGAAATATATAGAATAAACAAATTATATAACGGCATAATAGAGCAACACATCATCATGAACTGCTAATGTCAGGAATTTGCAACGTAATCATTTGAGCACACACCAATCACGCATCCATCACCTATGCGCATTTTAGTCATGTTGCGAAAAATAAGAACGTTCGTTGGACAGAGAAAAGCAATGCCTCTGGTGGGGAAGTAAATCAAAGTACTGACAGTACTGGTGTGACGATGCCTTTGAAGAGGATGAATATAAAAGCATCAATTGAAGTTTATCTACATAACCACAATTGTGTATGTGTGTACGCAAATTTTGGGTACGAACATTTGGTTACGAAAAAAAAATGGGTACGAAAAAAAAATTGGGTACGAAAAACAATTTGAGTCCGAAAATATTTTGGTACGAAAAAAATGAAAATTAAAAAATTGAGTACGAAAAATGTTTCGTACACAAAAAATGGGGGTACGGGGAAGAAGTACCCGTGGGGAATTTGACCCATTCAGCGAAACTGGGAGGCGGTTTACATTCTCGATCAAATATAACAAGACATATCTTTAAAAAGATATTCGACGTGTATTATCTGTACCACTTATCTTAAAAATAAATTCTGATACAGTAAAACGTTTGTGGGTTATAACATGACGTTTCAGCAGATATATTTAAAACTTGACATGCTCTTTAATTACACCATGCTTTTTAATTTTACATGTATATCACACAAAACTTTATATTTCGTTGTTTTCTTTCCTAAGTTTATGATGTGTACGGACGTGATTTCACTTGCCCATGTGCATGAACATATAATTTTTCTCTTTTGATTATTGTTTTTTCTCTAATTCAATACGCTTAGACATGTTTGTTCGTTAAGTACGGCAATACTTCCATGATGATTCCCGAAAGTAGGTATGAGCGCATAGTCGTAAGAGCACTTGAATACGTGAGTTCGCCCATGAACACATGGTAAGATTAACAAAATCTCCGCGATATGACCTAATATGTGTTTAAAACAGCAAACAATATCCAACAAACGAAGAAATTATCCAGCATAGTATGTGCACTGATGTGGCTCTGTAATTTCTGTTTGATAAGTATATTAAATATGCAAAATGAGAAAGCACGCACAAGAGCGAGTTTCAAAGGTATCGCATGGCTATTATGCTGTTTATATACCATAACGTGTACAAATGGCAGGTTCGAAATAATTCGTTTTCTTTACACTCATGATCGCGTTAAACGTTAATTATACATGTTTTCATTCGCAATTTTTTCACATAATCACGACAAATGTCATATACAATACATAAAATGCATAGTTGTTTCATTGATCTATAAACATATAATGGATTGAATATAACTGATTTAAAATTAACGTTTTCAACTATTATTAAATCTTTTCCCCAGAATATGCTGTCCTATTTATGACTGAGCTTCCTTTACCATTATCACTGATGATCAGCGAGGTATGCCGATTAGAAAAATCTCAATCGGACTGGCTCGATCTTTTACATAGGTCGCAATTGTGAAGAATTAGTTCATGGTATGATAACTTAGACGAGCTGCTTCGCAGCATCGTCAAAAACACTAATTATTTCTTGTGCTATACATAATGCAAAATTTATTTTGTTTTAAGTGAGCGGCGCTGAAAAGAATAACTCTTGCTGAAATTAGCAGAAAAGAACAACTCTTTATTTAAACACTGGTCGAGGAGAACAAAGGTCACAATAACGGTAATAAAAAAATGTTAACATATATTATATTTAACTATGTTGTTTAGGTTAATATATCGGTTTAGCGGAAGTTATTGTTAAATACACAATGTGTATTCTTCTCAGATGTTACAATAATTATAGAGCAACATTATTAAAAATACGTTAGTCTATCAAGTTTATTGTTTTTGTCTGAACATTTTTTTAAAGTACGGTTGGGTAAGCCTCCTTCAATAAAATAAAATGTCTTAGTGGATCTCTTTTGTCTGATTTTTAGTGAAGCGCTGACCTTGTTATATTTTTTTTATGATATGACATTGATATGGAAACACGGCGTTCACAGAACCTCATCAGTTCCGTTCTGTGCAGCGACTTTGCTGGAAAAAAACCCGTCTTACATTAAAGCATCATTTTCATAGAATACTTATTTACAAAACATGAACACAAATATAAAAAGCACTCTTCCTAATAATTCAGAAGTATGTAAACACCCCCGATATAAAAGTATGAAAACAATATTCGCATATACGTAACATAGTAAAATATTATTTGTTATTTTGATGTTTGGGTAATTAAGTATCTGTTACCAATATTGCCTGCTTTCATCTCTAATAATGTTGTTAATTATAAAAGCATTTTGCCCGGTACTGTTGTGATTTTTTTTCGGACAATATACGAGATTTACGTACTTCTCACGATACTTCTTGCAGAGAGCGACCGTCACAATCAGTACAATAAGCGCAAGAACTGCGACACCGGAAGTTGCGAGCCCGGACTGAAGGTTGCTGAGGGTCCATGTACTGGTCTGTGACTGCACATGCCGGGTTTCTGTTTGAATGTGTATTGTTTTACACATAACTAAGTCTTTTATGTGAATTTAAAATTAAGGTCAACAACATTTTTTCAATATATATTTTGTAATATTTACCAGCATGAACTTCCTTCCTCGATTGTTCAATGAGTCCAAATTTGCAAAACGTTTTTCTCAATGAACAAAAACATACGTAATTTTCTATTTCCATAAAAGCTGTTATCTTATGAAATTGTAAGGACTTCAAGCGGTTGTTGACTCAACGTTTGCTGTGCATATGTAAGCGGTTTTTGACTCACCTTTAGATTTACACATATTAACATTAAATGACCGATCGGTTGTTGACTGATCTAGAGTTTTATTATATACCTGTTTAATGCGTTTAATTAAATAATGGTTGTATCAATCGTTGAAATAAATCCCGTATTTTGCTACGTGCTGTTTTCCGATTCCGTATTACCACACTAGCTGGACTAATTTCTTCGACACATTTAATTACGTCACATTACGCGCACCGAAAATAGAAAACCCCTATTTTATATTACGAAATATATTACGTTGTACATCGTGTGGCGTCATTTCTGTGACAAAACACAATAAATCTAGTTTTATTTAAACTCTCTTGAATTTAAGGACATGTCGGACGAGGTGTTTTAACAGTTAACAATTTGTTTAAAACATCGAGCGAATGCTTAACGTATTTCGGAGTGTATGTTTATCAAGCATAAATGTAAATTTCGATATGAATACAATAAAATAGTGTGGTTAAAACTAAGTTTCGACAAAAACATGGAAGAATAGAAGTGGAAGTGCATATCGTTTCAACGTTTTTGTTATAAACATTTGATTAAAGTTGTCAACTTAATTGTTATAAACATTGGATTAACGATTTTATTAAGGTAAGCTTGTCGGAAACCTGTGTTTTACCTGTTCAAATGATTACATGTTAATTAACATAAACTGTATTCATACGCGTCTTAAATAAACTATGGCGTACCGTTTAAGTTGTTAAAGCAAAAAATACAAATGTTAACTGTTTTCGTTAGTTTTTGTATATAATAAAAGAAATATTACGCTAATCAATTGTTCAAATAGTTTGTATCAGTCTCGTGGCTTATGCTATTTCGCATCACTCTCGAGGCTCCGCCTCTCGTGCGATACGTCATCACACAAGCCACTCGACTGATACAAACTCTTGGACAAGCGTAATATCCCGTATGTATGTATGTTGGCTGTATTTTACGGGTCTTTAGCTGTGTATATATTGGAAGTTGTCGAAGTTGTCGACTGACCTATAGTTGGATATATGTTGGTTGTTGTTGACTGAGCCTTAGGTGCGTATATTTTGGTATGTGTTGACTATATAATTTTTCGGCGTAGCTGTATAAGCCAGCTTTTCACCTTACCAGACCTTTTAAGTATCTAATAAAATTCAAATAAAATTTCCCGCGGCTAGATACGAATGAATACACTCGATTTATTCAATTGGCTGATTTGAGCATGCCACCAGAACATTGGAAACATGGACGAGTCTTTGTACCACTGTTTTACTGCATGAAACAATGTTATCTCTAATGAAAATGCTTGATGGATAGAACAGTTTTACACTCAACTCTCGACATCAATACAGTTTGTGCGTGCACCTTTTATTTTCAGAGGATTGCCATCGCATGTATCAGGGTCACTTCGCAGCCAGTGAATCGTTATATAATATAAGTGTTTGGGTTATCTGGAAGACATGTGGTCAGCAGAAATAAATCACTTTCTCGGGTTAACCTTCTCAAAGGGTCAATCTCAGCATGTTATCTCATTAACATCTCCAGACCATCATTGTATTGCGGTCAGCAGCAATAAATCACTTTCTCGGGTTAACCTTCTCAAAGGGTCAATCTCAGCATGTTATCTCATTAACAGCTCCAGACCATTATTGCATTGCTGATAAGGGCTGAAGTCTATCTGACTCAAGAATCTGGCATATAACCTGGACTGTGGAATTTTCTTTAGACCAGAAATTATGGTGTACGAACTGGTCCAAAACTATTCCAAACTGTCCGGGACGGTTTATAAACCGTCCGGGACGGGTTGTAAACTGTCCCGGACAGTTTACCAACCTGTCCCGGACAGTTTCTTACTTATGAACCGCTCGTGCGTCTGCAAACTGTACCGGGCGATTTATTTTGTGGATTACAAACCGCCCGGGACTGTTTAGGAAACTGTCCGGGACGGTTTCCTGGAAACTGTCCGGGACGGTTTCCTAAACTGTCCCGGACGGTTTACAGGCATAAATTTTAGTACGGCATAGGTTCTTAAGAGGAGTCAATCAACCAATCAGAACACTCGTAACACTTAACATTTGTGTGCCATTTCGAAAGTGAGAATTTCTTTTTTAGTAACGTTTACTCGAGTGATTGTTCGATAATGTATCATTTGTACGCGAATATGGACAGAGATCGGTTTTTAGAGACTTGTCGGGATGTGTTTAATTCCATTACAAGAACTTTAGAGACAAATAGGTCCCTTGAGGTGATTAACTCTTCACTGACAAGATTGGATGCTCTGGCTAGAAATGTAAACAGAATGACCACATCATATTCCGAGTTTACACCGTTACTCGACAGTTTCAGGTCAGCGACTGTAAAAGAAGAAATTCGTTACCAATGTCAGAAATACTTTGCGGGCAAATACATTAATTTCGAGTACTTAAAATATTCATTTTTAACTCTGGCGTTTTGGCAGCAATGATTGATTGAATATTTTTTAAATCATGTTTTGTCCGAGAAAAATAGCGTCGCTCGAGATGACAACGATATTACATTACGACTTCTAAAGTAAAGCATTATTGTAAGGAGTGTTCTGATTGGTTGATATAAATAATACCGTATCGGACAGTTTAAACCGTCCCGGACAGTTTACTTAACTGTCCCGGACAGTTTAAACCGTCCCGGACGGTTTATGCGCACGAACGGTCCAAAACTTTCCTAAACCGTCCCGGACAGTTTGTAAACTGTCCGGTACAGTTTAGTAAACTGTCCGGGACAGTTTACAAATCGTCCCGGACGGTTTCTAAACTGTCCCGGACAGTTTAGAATAGTTTTGGACCAGTTCGTACACCATAAGAAATATGTTAAATAAAAATATTCAGCGATATAATTATGGTATGTTAATACTAGATACTTAATGTGTTTTCAACGATAAAATAATAATTAATATTTTTGATTAATTTAACAAGAATTATTCCACCATATTGACTAATGTATTAAGCATGAGCGCGATGATTCTCGATACTGTTAATAATCGACAAACCACTAAAACAGGTTTGTTCGAAGAACGCGCGTGTGAATATTTAAAATATGTACGGATTCTTCGCGTGTGGCCGGTTGACTTAATGTTTAAATTTCACTTCCATTCTTCTTTTGGTTTTCTGTTTTGTATCATAGGTTTATGACCAGCAATATGTAATAATGTAAAATAAGCCGCGCAAACTGCGCGTTACATCCCGAACTGCGTGTCATGCAGCTAAGAACCGCACAGAAAAAGACATTCTATCTTTGATCTCATTCATTGAACACTTACCTTTCACCAAATCCAACCACAATCAACGCCGTATATCTTTAAAAAAATATTTCTTGTTTATATTATAAAGTTTATTGACTGATATTCAGTTGTGATCTTGGTAGAAACTGTTGATGGGTTGGACATCATAGATGACCTACCTTGTGTTGTACTTATAACCGTGTTTCCATGGCAACCCAACACGTCGAAACCCAGAGCGATGTGCCCCATCGATGCATTCTGGAAAATTCTGTACACAAATGCACGAATAAATAAATAATCATTTTATTTTCTGCAGACTTGAAATGAGACGCAAAAACTGGGATCGATCATTGTATCCTCGCCCAATTTATCAAATGACCATATTGAAATACCATATCTGCTTTACAAATATAGAATATACAGCATAATTATCTTATTTAAAAAGTTTGACATGGTACGAAGATAATATCGGCATAGGCACAGGGAAGCCTTTGATTTCCTAACGATATTCCTCCGAATCTGATATTAATCTGTTATCTTAAGACAGTAACCATGTTTTCTATTTATTTCTTTTCTATGCACAAAACAAGTAAAATAAAGAAACATGCAAACATTAAGCGATAAATTGATAAATAACAAACACTTTTAAAATATTCATTTAAACATGAACGTTTAAAGAAACCTGTTCAGATGAAGATCGTTGTACGTAAAATTGGATTAAAGTGATGCTTTTGACGTTTCCTAATTCATCTATGCACTATTGTAATTAAGTTTATTGTTTCTACTATTTGCTGATGTTTTGTCCGAAAAGATAAAAGTCATGATGTCCCTAATTCATCTAAGCATTTTATTCCTCTAACCAAGATCCATATTTTGTTTACGAAATTTGTACAAAAAATACATATATAAGTGTGCGTGGCTTTAGATTCAGTAAACATTGCATATTTTTATACATTTTTTATAAACAATTTTCAAGAAAACAAAATTATGTTACATTAAATAAGCTCGATACTGATTGGCTTAATATTTATGAATGCTAATCTAGCCTCGATCAGTCAATTTTAAGTTTTTACGAAGTCTTAATTTTGTCAAAGGAGTTTGATTTTCCAAATCGAGGTTTTAGTCTATGCGGGTGACTGACAGAAAGTAACGAATACAATGGGTGAGTTGATATGTTTGAACTTGCATGGTGAATTCAGAAAAATATTTGTGAGAAGTTCGTATAAGTATCCAAGTGTATGTGTTTGTGCAGATTTATGTCGATTGACGCAAATAAAAAAAACGCTTCTGAGAAAAACATATCCATAAATGGAAATGAATAACCTTATCCATTGTGCTGTCACGGCGGTGAAATTCCTGGTGACCGGTATGGATCGGTCTGTGTTCCCGTCGAACGACTTCGATTCACCGCCATCTATAGTGTCCAGTAACGGACTGAAGTGGACACCGTCCGTGCTAAACAGGAATGTGTACGCTACCGTCCACTCCTGTTCGTCCGCCCGTCCCAGAATTGTCACGCCCGTGACGTCATAGGTTGCGAGCAGGTCCACATGAATGTAGGGTTTGAAGTACCGGATCCTGCAAGTAGGTTGTTGTCGTTTATTATTTCTTAAATCTGTTTGTTTTAGCTCGATTGTTCCGGACGCCATTTGTTTATTTAGATACCCTCTAATCAGTTTCCCGAGTAGACATAGTAGTTTGTGTTTTTGGAAAGATTCTGAAATCACTCCACGACCAGAAAACGAACCCGTTATCTCTCGGACGTAAGGAAAAAACAATAAGTATGACACCACTGTGTCTGTATTGTGACGTTTGAACTTAACAACATTGTAAATTTTAAATAGTGGTTATTCTATTGTTAGAGAATAGAAATGATTTTGTTAAATTATTCAATATGCAACGCAAAATGAAGTATCTGTCCTTAGTGCAGCATAAAAACGTTTAACTCCCTTATTAAAAATAACATTCGAATTTATATTAATTAAAGATAGCAACACCATCGTGCAGATGGGCCTATCTTTTTAATCTAATATATTGATACAAATAGTATTGAACTGAATTTACAATTGATAAAATAATTCAATCATTTCTCGCGGTATGAATGAAGAAAGAATGTGGAAAGTTTTAATACCGAAGGTAAATGCTCACAGGTGGGAGAACGTAGGGGGGTCGCTTTCGTTTAAGGGTGCTAATTAAAAACAAGACCTATTTTACTGTCATGACTTGGTCGGGCTTTATATTGCAATGTGTTACTAGCTTCAAATACTTACACATGTGCTTATCCTGGGACCATGTTCAGTCTGACATTTATAGGAACTGATGCGAGATAAGATACGTTGTCAGTTCAAATCGTGTTTTTTTTTCATCTGGAACTGCGTAAAATATCTTTATGAGAACAAATGTCCTGGTCGATTTAAAACATCCGCCCCCCTGGATCCGCCTATGTTTATGGCAGAAGATGCATTACAATACACCGTGACATGCTTTACTCGTGCGTTAATGTGCTATATAGATGATCAATAAAAAAAAAGATAACACACAATTGTTGTGTAAGATATTTAGACATTCAAACTTCAATTAGGCAAATAAAAAAGAACAAACCTCGTACGATAAAATAATGCCAAACTATGCAGACGAAGAAATGATGAATACCCATGGTATATGATGTCCACAATCCTTTATGTACAGTTCTTACAAACGAATCGAGCTGAATTGTTAAGATTGCATGAATGTTAGAAACCGTATTGCTCAACGTTTACCAAAAATTGATAACATTTAGTCGAAAATAAAAAGCTGTTCTGGTTGTCAAAGCACGACGCACGCAGAGAGAATATCTATATGAATTGTATGTAGAAAAATCAAACAGGTTCCTGTCGTAAGACCTGTTGGAGCTCGAGAGATACCAGTTTGATTCGTGCACTAGGGTATTCCACGACTAATTTATGTCAACCTATCGAAACCTATCTAAAACGATCACATAAAAACATGGTGCATGCATATAATGATTACCGATACGTGTCATGATATTAAAACTCACTTAATTAACACATCATTCTAACATATCAGCAGTAGCACAATGTTGTTTGTAAAACATGTTAGTGTTAACTTCACCAATCGTCTTGAGTATACAAAGAAAAGGATTGTCGTTGATGGTCTAACATTAATTGTTCATCATAAATCGCATTTTTATTTATTTAAAAGAAATCAAAGCGGACAGTTCCGCGTGGATAAGTGATAGTATACAGACGCAGCGTACAATGAAACCTGTGCCGACAACGTTGTGGAGCAAACCGATCAAAGATAAAATTCCACACCTTAAGTTGAATATCACCTGGACGGCAAAAAGATCCTCTTTGTAACATAAAAAATATGGACCATTCAATTTGGAGTAAAGTACAAGCCATTGAGCTCTTTACCTGTAAATGTAAACTAGTTGTCATCATGATTTAATACTTTCTATAACGAATGCCTAGGCTATGGGAACAATGTAATGCCCGAAATGGAGTGTCTTGTTCGGTATGTACATGTATTACCGGCTAGTGACGTCTTTTGCACTTGCAGAATCATATTCTTTAATTTAGCCTCATAAAACATTTGATAAGCCTCACTCACTCACTCACTCACTCACTCACTCACTCACTCACTCACTCACTCACTCACTCACTCACTCACTCACTCACTCACTCACTCACTCACTCACTCACTCACTCACTCACTCACTCACTCACTCACTCACTCACTCACTCACTCACTCACTCACTCACTCACTCACTCACTCACTCACACACTCACACATTCACTCACTCACTCACTCACTCACTCACTCACTCACTCACTCACTCACTCACTCACTCACTCACTCACTCACTCACTCACTCACTCAATCACTCACTTTCTCTCATGGACAGTGCTGAGTTGGATGGTCGTCCGTTCCTACACTATCTACATTACCTCACATATGGAGGACTCGGTGAACGTGACCACCAGCTTTTAACGAGTATTTAAGTCTCATTACTGAGACTACAGTGAACTTGCTTGGGCACTGCTACGAATTGGAAGGAAAATATGATGGGGCCTTATATTTTTTTGTTTTACATCAACTTTACACATTTTACCAAAGAGTAGGAACTATATTACACAGATTATTATGTTTTCTGTTTGCTGATTAATGTCTGTCATATGCTTCTGCTTGTTAATATGTGTTGAACGTGATGTAGTAAGAAATATATGTGTTGAACGTAATTAAGTAAAAGGTGAAAGAAGTGATATATGAATATGACTGTATTATGAACTTCCATTTTAAATGATATATGTGCCCACCAAGATTTCATAAAGCATTGTACGGTATTGTATGTATATGTCATCAGAATGATACATCCAAACTAACGAGTCTTGCTCATCATTACGTTTTCAAATTGACTAAATAATATTTTTATACGATTCTATCCAAAAAGGGCTTGGGCTCGTCCGGAATTTGAACCCGGGACCTCTCGCACCCTAAGCGAGAATCATACCCCTAGAATAACGAGCCATACGTATCTATACGTGTCTTTTATAGAAAACTTACCCAGATAAAACAACTGCAACGCCTTAATTATTTATAACAACTGCACAACAACTACTGACAATCTAACTATTTGACCTTTCTTATCATACATATTACGATGAATTTACGAATGTATGAGCGGTTCGTTGGTCTAGGGGTATGATTTTCGTTTTGTGTGCGAGAGGTCCCGGATTCAAATCCCGGACGAGCCCCAATATTTTGCAGTTGTTTTGATGAATTTAACGTTAAATGTCTTGATATGAATTGGAATTTTTTATTCAAAATAGTTTATAATTTATGACAAGTATGGATTTTTTTGCGCTCGTCCCGTGTTTGAACGAGAAACATGCATCTCGAAATGAGCCATTACGATTATCGCAAATTTTAAATATCGAATAATGTTTTTTCTGGACGATTAATGAAGAATGTTAATTCATAAGTATACTTCATTAAGTAAAGTTAATCAAGTGGAGTGCATTATATACATGTATATTTTCCCGCATATATTCGTGGCCTATCTTTGGGAAATCTTTCACATTTAAAACAGTCCAATGTTTACTATTTGTGAACCCATTCAAACCGACCAATACGTCTGACAAGCACAGCGCACATTTGCATACCAACTTGTACAATGTTCACCATTATCTACTAGGAAGAGTTGAATTGCAAATGTTCACAGCGCAATGATAACACGGTGATATTCGTAATTTATATGTGAAAGCACGGGCAACAAAGCATGGGTAAGAAAATAACAACAATAACAATATACTCCATGATATAATTGAGTAATTTTTTAAAGTTCAGTCGTTGGCAAATATTTGACGTCACATTTGCTAATCATGTGGTGTCACAATACCACGAGTGTGAATTAATGGATTCAATTTACAATATTTAATATTGTTCTTACACAACGTGTAAATTGTTTAAATTCTCAGTTCAATGATGATAACTTGGCTTACTCAGTGTGATGTTTGGCGCTTCTTCAAAATAGTTGAGCCCCCAAATTATTTGATTTCGTATGGCCTAAGTATGACCAAAGCTTTAACATTGTTGAAATTTATGTTGCATGTTTGTTCCTGTGTTTATTAAGATATTGGTACACTATTCCTAAGCTAATACGTCACGTCCTGTGTTTAATAAGCTAATGGTACACTGTCTCTAAGCTAATACGTCACGTTATGTGTTGAATAAGCTCATGGTACACTGTCTCTAAGCTGATACGTCACGTCCTGTGTTGAATAAGCTCATGGTACACTGTCTCTAAGCTGATACGTCACGTCCTGTGTTTAATAAGCTAATAGTACACTGTCTCTAAGCTGATACGTCACGTCCTGTGTTTAATAAGCTAATGGTACACTGTCATTAAGCTGATACGTCACGTCCTGTGTTTAATAAGCTAATGGTATACTGTCTCTAAGCCGATACGCCACGTCCTGTGTTTAATAAGCTAATGGTACACTGTCATTAAGCTGATACGTCACGTCCTGTGTTTAATAAGCAAATGGTATACTGTCTCTTAGCTGATACGTCACGTCCTGTGTTTAATAAGCTAATGGTACACTGTCTCTAAGCTGATACGTCACTCCTGTGTTTAATAAGCTAATAGTACACTGTCTCTAAGCTGATACGTCACGTCCTGTGTTTAATAAGCTAATGGTACACTGTCATTAAGCTGATACGTCACGTCCTGTGTTTAATAAGCTAATGGTATACTGTCTCTAAGCTGATACGCCACGTCCTGTGTTTAATAAGCTAATGGTACACTGTCATTAAGCTAATACGTCACGTCCTGTGTTAAATAAGCTAATGGTACACTGTCTCTAAGCTGATACGTCACGTCCTGTGTTTAATAAGCTAATGGTACACTGTCTCTAAGCTGATACGCCTCGTCCTTTGTTTAATAAGCTAAAGGTACACTATCTCTAAGCTGATACGCCACGTCCTGTGTTTAATAAGCTAATGGTACACTGTCTCTAAGCTGATACGTCACTCCTGTGTTTAATAAGCTAATAGTACACTGTCTCTAAGCTGATACGTCACGTCCTGTGTTTAATAAGCTAATGGTACACTGTCATTAAGCTGATACGTCACGTCCTGTGTTTAATAAGCTAATGGTATACTGTCTCTAAGTTGATACGCCACGTCCTGTGTTTAATAAGCTAATGGTACACTGTCATTAAGCTAATACGTCACGTCCTGTGTTTAATAAGCTAATAGTACACTGTCTCTAAGCTGATACGTCACGTCCTGTGTTTAATAAGCTAAAGGTACACTATCTCTAAGCTGATACGTCACGTCCTGTGTTTAATAAGCTAATGGTACACTGTCTCTAAGCTGATACGTCACGTCCTGTGTTTAATAAGCAAATGGTATACTGTCTCTAAGCTGATACGTCACGTCCTGTGTTTAATAAGATAAAGGTACACTATCTCTAAGCTGATACGCCACGTCCTGTGTTTAATAAGCTATTGGTACACTGTCATTAAGCTGATACGCCACGTCCTGTGTTTAATAAGCAAATGGTATACTGTCTCTTAGCTGATACGTCACGTCCTGTGTTTAATAAGCTAATGGTACACTTTCTCTAAGCTGATACGCCTCGTCCTGTGTTTAATAAGCAAATGGTATACTGTCTCTTAGCTGATACGTCACGTCCTGTGTTTAATAAGCTAAAGGTACACTGTCTCTAAGCTGATACGTCACGTCCTGTGTTTAATAAGCTACTGATAAACTGTCTCTAAGCTGATACGTCGCGTCCTGTGTTTAAAAAGCTAATGGTACACTGTCTCTATGCTGGAACGTCACGTCATGTGTTTAATAAGCCATTGGTTCACTTTCTCTAAGCTGATATGTCACGTCATGTGTTTAATATGCTATTGGTATACTGTCTCTAAGCTGATACTTTACGTTCTGTGTTTAATAACCTATTGGTATATTGTCTAAAAGCTGATACGTCACGTCATGTGCTTAATAAGCTATTGGTACACTGTCTCTAAGCTGATACGTTACTTCCTGTGTTTAATAAGCTAATAGTACACTGTCCATAAGCTGATACGTCACGCCCTGTGTTTAATAAGCTAAAGGTACACTATCTCTAAGCTGATACGTCACGTTATGTGTTTAATAAGCTAATGGTACACTGTCTCTAAGCTGATACGTCACGTCCTGTGTTTAATAAGCTAAAGGTACACTGGCTCTAAGCTAAAACGTCACGTTATGTGTTTAATAAGCTAAAGGTACACTGTCTCTAAGCTGATACGTCACGTCCTGTGTTTAATAAGCTAAAGGTACACTGTCTCTAAGCTGATACGTCACGTCCTGTGTTTAATAAGCTAATGGTACACTGTCTCTAAGCTGATACGTCACGTCCTGTGTTTAATAAGCTAAAGGTACACTGTCTCTAAGCTGATACGTCACGTCCTGTGTTTAATAAGCTAATGGTACACTGTCTCTAAGCTGATACGCCACGTCCTGTGTTTAATAAGCTATTGGTACACTGTCATTAAGCTGATACGCCACGTCCTGTGTTTAATAAGCAAATGTTATACTGTCTCTAAGCTGATACGTCACGTCCTGTGTTTAATAAGCAAATGGTATACTGTCTCTTAGCTGATACGTCACGTCCTGTGTTTAATAAGCTAATGGTAAACTGTCTCTTAGCTGATACGTCACATCCTGTGTTTAATAAGCTATTGGTACACTGTCCCTAAGCTAATACGTCACGTCCTGTGTTTAATAAGCTAATGGTACACTGTCTCTAAGCTGATACGTCACGTCCTGTGTTTAATAAGCTATTGGTACACTGTCTCTAAGCTGATACGTCACGTCCTGTGTTTAATAAGCTAATAGTACACTGTCCATAAGCTGATACGTCACGTCCTGTGTTTAATAAGCTAATGGTACACTGTCTCTAAGCTGATACGTCACGTCCTGTGTTTCATAAGCCATTGACACACCTTCTCTTAGCTGATACGCCACGTACTGTGTTTAATAAGCTAAAAGTACACTGTCTCTAAGCCACGTCCTGTGTCACAACAACTGGATTTTCCCAATCCAAAGTGACATGCCCCATTCCCAAAATGGTGAAAACACTGCTGTACATGTGTTCGTTTAGAACCAACGACAAAGAAAGAAATGAAAAGTATCGATTTGTTGCTTGCAGTGGTAATTCCAAATGTTTGTTTGCATGTGTATTGTTCTTGGTTTGTGATTCAAAGAGCAAGATAGGTAATTCAAGTCTGTAAGAAGAGGGAGTTACTTTCAATTCATATGTTCAGGCACAGGCAACAATGTATGGGTAAGAAACATCAGTAATAGAAACAAAATGTTGTAGATTTCAAGAAAACATTGAGCATGAATTGACTAGTTTGTTTCAATAGTCTGTTGTTGAAATTTATTTTTACATCACATTTGCTGATCATGTGGTGTCACGGTAGATCACATATGGATTATTTCTGTTTAACAGTAGAACTACGCAAGTCAGTACACAAGAATGGAAAAGGAGAATCATGATTTGAAGCCGAAACATTTCGCCCCCGAGACGAGAATCATACCCCTAGAGCAACGAGCCTTTCTAATATCATTCCGGCTGCAAATTGAGTTAATAATTAAATTAAATTTCGATTCATAGAAATATATTGTCAATATTTTACTTAAGAAAAGAGTCTATGCACACACAATTTGGTCTCGTCCGGGGTTTGAACATGGGACCCCTCGCACCCTAAGCGAGTATCATGCTCCTAGACCAACGAGTCACACGTATCTGAATGTGTATTTTATAGTAAACTTCGTACTAAATCGCAGTTGAGAAAACTATAACTCCGCGTGTAAGTTAATAATTTATAATGATTGCATTATTACTGGAAATCTAATTTTTTTACTTGAAATATCAAATGGCGTTGAGATTACATGAGTAACTCGTTGGTCTAGGGGTATGATTCTCGCTTTGAGTGCTTAAGGTCTCGGGTTCAAATCCCGGACGAACCCAATAATTTGCAGATGGTAAGCCTCCTAAATATCTTCAATGTGTATTCAATTGAGGTTTGTAATTATTTCTTCAATATAAAAATGTGATAAGACCAACTAGCCAGAAGTTAATGTCTCTTTAATAGTATATTTAGTACTAAATCACCAATGATAAAACACACGGCTGTTAATCACAGACGCCACCTTTTTTAATGCTACTTCCGAGGTGGAACAAAGGATTGATATTTCCAAATGATCTTTAGTTTTTGCATGTTTTCGTTTCAACTTAAAGCGGACAATGCGATTCAGCAATAACTAAAGCATCCACATATTTACAGAAACACACACTTTTAACCCATTTGGAAACGTAAGGATGTTGATACGTTGTGGCATGGTGAAGTTTTTAAAAGCAAATCGATGTCTTTAGCCTGTGTGACGATCAAATTTCGACCCAAGTATAACTACAAATAGCGATTGCTTTGAACATGCACAAGTTGTTATATGCGCAAAAACATTGGTTTCTTGCAGATCTAATAGATAATTTTGTAATAGCCAAAACAAGATGGACATAATGCCAGGAAAGTTGAGCTAAGGACAGGAGGTGGCGCGGTACTATAAATCGAATGCGTAGGGCATTGCGTGCATGTTTTAGCAAGTTTTTTGTCTGTATTTATCATAGAAATATATAGAATAAACAAATTATATAACGGCATAACATAGCAATACTTCATCGTGAACTGCTGATGTAAGGAATTTTGCAACGTAATTATTTGAGCACATACCTATCACGCATCGATCGCCTAAGCGCATTTTAGTCATGTTGCGAAACATAAGAACTTTCGTTGGAAAGAGAAATACAATGATGCTGGTGGGAAAGTAAACAACACTAATTATTTCTTGTGCTATACATAATGCAAAATTTATTTTGTTTTTAAGTGAGCGGCGCTGAAAAGAACAACTCTTATTTAAACACTTGGCGAGGAGTACAAATGTTACAATTACGGTCATACTAATATAACAAAATGTTAACATAAATAATATTCATTTTGCAGTGTTTGTATTAATATGTCAATATAGCAGAAGTTATTGTTAAATACATAATTTGTCTATTCCTTCGCAGATGCTACAAAAATTATGGAACAAATTCTAAACATACGTTATCAATTTTATTGTTTTGGTCTAAACTTTTTTCTCTAGTACAGGTATAGCGTCCTATAATTTAGAATAATGTCGTGGTGGACCTCTTGTTTCTAATTTTTAGTGCAGCGCTGACCTTGATTATATTTCTTAATGATATGACATTGACATGGTAGCACGGCGTTCAAAGAAGCACACCAGTTCCGTTCTGTGCACCGACTTTGCTGAAGAAAAAACTGTAAACATTAAAACATCATTTTCATAGATTACGTATTTACAAAACATGAACATAAATATACGCAAGGCACTCTTTCCGATAATTCAGAAGTATGTAAGAACCCCTCGATATAAAGGTATGAAAACATTAGTAGCATATACGTTCCATAGTAAAATATTAATTGTTATTTTGATGTTTGGATAGTAGTAAAGTAGTTGTTTTTAAAATTTCATGCTTTATATTCTAATAATGATATTAATTATGAAAGCATTTTGCCTGGAGTTGTGATTTTGTTTGTTATTTTTTGGACGAAATACCAGAGTTACGTACTTCTTACGATACTTCTTGCAGAGAGCGATCATCATAATCAGTGAAATGAGCGCCAGAACTGAGACACCGGAAGTTGCGAGACCGCACTGAAGGTTGCTGATGGTCCTTTTACTGTTCTGTGACTGCACATCCCGGGTTTCTGTTTGAGTGTATACTATTTAACATAACACATAATTAAGTCCTTAATGTGAATTTAACATTTTGGTGATCAAAATTTGTAATGCCCCCGGTAGGGTGGCATATAGTATTTGAACTGTCCGTCCGTTCGAAAACTTTAACATTGGCCATAACTTTTGCAATATTGAAGAAAGCAACTTGATATTTGGCATGCATGTGCATCTCATGGAGCTGCACTTTTTGAGTGGTAAAAGGTCAAGGTTAATATCATCCTTCAAGGTCAAAGGTAAAAAACAAATCCAATCGAAGTAACAAACTTTAAAGGGAGATAATTTATATATATCATTTGGCAGGTACAGATCATTTTTACAAGGGAAGTAATATTTTTTAAAGGGATATAATAAAAACAATAAGTAAATAAATCAAAGCGGCGCAGTGGGGGGCATTGTGTCTCTGAAAAATACATCTCTTGTTAAATATATTTTTTAAAATATTTACAAGCATGAACTTCATTCCTCGAATTTTAAAGGAGTGCATATTTGCAAAACGTTTTGCTCAAGGAACAAAAACAAACGTTATGTCCTGTTCCCATAACAAGCTGTTATCTTATGAAATTGTTAGGACTTTCAAGCGGTTGTTGACTCAACGTTTGCTGTACATATGTCTTTGGTTTTTTATTAACCTTGAGATTTACACATGTTAGCATTAAATGGCTGATCGGTTTTTGACTGATCTTTAGATTTACAAATGTTAGCATTAAATGACATATTAGCTGTTGGCTGACCTTCAGATTTACACATGTTATCATAAAATGACCAATGAGTTGTTGACTGACCTTCAGATTTTCACATGTTAAGATTAAATGCCAGATCGGTTGTTGACTGACCTTTAGATTTACACTTGTTAGCATCAAATGACCGATCGGTTGTTGACTGACCTTTAGATCTACACATGTTAACTTTAATGACCGATCGTTTATTGACTGACCTTCATATTTACATCTGTTAGCATTAAATGACTGATCGGTTGTTGACTTATCTTGAGTTTTATGTATGTTGGCTGTATTTGACAGACCTTTAGCTGTGTATATGTTGGTAGTTGTCGACTGACCTATAGTTGGATATATGTTGGCGGTTGTTGACTGAACGTAGGTGTGTATATTTTGGTATTTGTTGACTGTTCTTTGTTTCGTTATATTATAGCGTTTGTTGGCTGATCTTCAGAGGTGGTCTTGGTATCATCTGTGGATTGGTTTGAAATTATAGATGACCTACCTTGTGTTGTGCTTATGACCGTGTTTCCATGGCAACCCAACACGTCAACACCCAGAGCGATGTGCTCCATCGATGCAACAGGGTAAATTCTGTTGACAAAGTTAATAAATATTCATTTTATTTTCGGAAGACTTTAAAGGAGACGAAAAAACCTGGGATCGATCTTTTCACCCAATTTAATCAAACGACTAGATTGAAATATCATATCTGCTTTTGAAATATAGAATATACATTGTTATAAACTTATTATAACAGTTTTACATGGGACGAAGATAATATCGTCATTTGGAAGCCGTGAATTTCCTGTCGATATTTCTCCGGATCTGATATAAATATCTTATCTTAAGACAGTAACCATGTTTTCTATTTATAACTATTATATGCACAAAATAAGTTAAATAAAGAAGCATGCACATATCAGGGAAATGTTCCCGAAAAATGGATTAGCTTTAAATGATCGACACTGTAAATATTAGACGGGCTTATTGTTGATTTAAAGTTAAGGCTTTTAAAATTTTCATTTAAACATGAATGTTATTTAAAGAAAACTGTTCAGATGGAAATTGACCTTTCGACAGCCGATTGATTGACAGGCTTATTAACCAATCAGATTACTGCATAGATTAGGCCCGTTTCTATCCGCCATTTTGTCCGTCAAACTCGCCGTTGTTCGTCACATAAGCTTATACGTAATGCTGTGTTTTAAACAAAGAAAATGGTTAAAAGGTGCTGTTATGGCACTTGTTATTCAGACACAATGTATCCAGAACGGTTAAAAGATGGAACTACGTTTTTTCCGTTCCATTAACCGGGTACTAATCTTAAAAAATGCAAACGTTGGATTCATCTTTGTAGTCGTCTCAACGAACAGCTTAATCTCAACATATTAAGCTATCGCCCGAAAGCAAAACACCTCGACGTTTGTTCTAAGGTCGTCATAATAAGATACTACGCGAAAATAGAATATGTAAGTTTTGCACCGGACACGCTATAGAAAACGAGTATCACTTTTTACTTGTTTTTCCTCTATATAGAGAAATTAGAAAGGAACATTTAAAACCATATTTTCAAAGGTGGCTAACGTTAAATAAATTTGACATTCTAATGCAGTCGGCTTATAAAAAAATATTCTAAACTTTGCTAACTAGATTATTAATGCTAATGAAATGCGTAATAATAAAGACAATCAGTTATAATTTTTAATAATATCACATAAAATAGAGCATTTTTATTTCTTTCGGTTTAAATCTTCCGAATTTAATGTAGCTAGTTGTATATCGTTAAAAGTTAAGAAACTATTTTAAAATGCGCATGTAATTATCAATAGTTGCCAATAAATGTCATTTTACACCATATGTGGGCTTTCTACTAATCCGTTATCAAAACAGATGCCGCAAACTGTGAATGACCCTTGACACTTTGATAGCCAGTCTGATTAGCGAGTTTTTTTTTTGTACATGAAAATTCTTTCAACTTCTTATATTTTAAACATTGCAAAAAATAGTTTAAGAGGAAATTAATAATATATTGTGTATGTTACTTTTTTGACGACATTGACTATGTTACACGATTATAACAATGCTCATGGGTCATTTTGACCAAACGCATTATAGATATGTGTTATATCGGATTTCAATATAACGTTTTTTTGTCTTCTTATATAATAAATTTACTTACCTTTGCCACATTTGCAATATTGCCATCGGTTGCAAAATTAACGGCTTTTAATTAAAAAACTGAAACACCTATTACTCAATGAAAAGTATTGTGACAAACGACAATGCATACTGTATGTGATAATTTGCGATAATTGGCCGACTTTGACTATAGATTAACGACTTTTAAGTAGACTTATAAAAAAGTTATGACTATTTCATAGATATGATAATTATATTCAGCATAACTATTCAATGATAATAAAAATATTGTATGGCCTTTCTGGTATACCATGAGGCGTTTTTGGTTCACTGATGCGGACTTTTTGGGAAGCCTTTTTGGTAAACGGCCTTTCTGGTACTATATCTTTGAGGGGAGCTAAACACCTATTTGATACATTACATTTAACACATTTTAAATAAAACATGATAGCAATAGAAACATTTCAGGTAATTTTGACCGAAATCTTTGTGAATATCTTCCAACGTACCGATTCGCGTAGCCAGTTTTATGACGGACTTCGGCGGAGTGACCTCCCTTGAAATCGGGGGGCGCGGCTTCACTCTCGCTGTCGAAAGGTCAATTGTTGAACGTAAAAATGGGAAAGTGATTCTTTGGACGTTTCCTAATTCATTAAGGTACTATTTTAAGTATGTTTATTGTTTCTGTTATTTGCTAATGTTTTGTCAGAAAAGATAAGAGTCATGATGTCCCTAATTCATCTAAGCATTTTATACCACTGACAAGGCTCCATTTTTGTTTACGACATGTGTACAAGAAAATAGGTATAAGTTTGCGTGGTTTTAGATTCAGTAAACATTGCATAAAAATCTAAAATGCGGGCGAGGCTAAAATTGTGTTATCTGAAAGTGGCTAAATAACACTGTATTTTATTTTAAAAAATCAGACTGGTGTTATAAGGTCATGTCATGAGTAAATGCAGTATAATTTCTTTCTCTACCAACATTTTTTTTACCAATTTTCAAGAAAAAAATAACGTTACATTAAATTAACTCGATACTGATTGGCTCAATATTTATGAATTATCATCTAGCCTCGACCAGTCAGTTCTACGTATTAAGAAGTCTTATTTTTTTTCAAAGAAGTTTGATTTTCCAAATCGAGGTTTGAGTCTATGCGGGTCACTGAAAGAAAGTAACGAATAAAAGGGTGAGCAGATATGTTTAAACTTGCATTGTGAATTCAGAATTTTTTTTGTGAGAATTTCATATACGTATCCAAGTGTATGTGTTTGTGAAGATTTGTGTCGATTGACGCAACTAAAAAACGCTTCTGAGAAAAACATAGCCATAAATTCAAATGAATAACCTTATCCATCGTGAAGTCACGGCGGTGAAATTGCTGGTGACCGGTGTGTATCGGTTTGTGTTCCCGTCGAACGACATCCATTTACCGCCATCTCTAGTGTCCAGTAACGGACTGAAGTTTACACCGTCCGTGCTAAACAGGAATGTGTACGCTAACGGCCACTTCTGTCCGTCCGCCCTTCCTAGAATTGTCACGCCCGTGACGTCATATGGTGCGAGCAGGTCCATCTGAATGTAGGGGTTGAAGTCCCGAGTCCTGCAAGGAGGTTTTTGTCGTTTATTATTTCTTAAATCTATTTGTTTTAGCTCGTTTATACGTTCGGACGCCAATTGCTTATATAGACAATATCTAATCAGTTACCCGATGAGACATAGAAGTTCGTGTTTTTTTTTTAGATTCTGAAAACACTCCACGACTAGAAAACGAATTCGCTACTTCTCGGACGTAAGGCTAACATAATAAGTATGACATCACTGCGGCTGTATTGTGAGGTTTGAACTTAACAACATTCTACAATCAAGCTAGTGGTTATTCTATTGTTAAAGAATAGAACTAATATTGTTAAACTATGCAATATGCAACGCAAAATGAAGCATCTGTCGTTAGTGCATCATAGAAACCTTTTACTCTCTTATAAAAAATAAAATTCGAATTTATATTAATCAAAGATAGCAAAACCATCGGTTAGATGGGCTTATCTGAAACTAAACTAACATATTTATACAAAGACTATTGAACAAAATTTACAATTGATCAAACAAATCAAGTATTTATCACGATATAAATAAAGAAAAAAAAATGGAAAGTTTTAATAACCGACGGTAAGTGCTCACAAGTGGGAGGAGGTGGGAGGAGGGTGGGAGGGGGGAGGTGGGGGGCTTTCGTTTTTAACTGTGTTTAAGTAAGATAAGTTGGAACTGACTAACACAATTGCTTCTTTTTCGGCATATTTTTAGAAGAGGACTAATATTTCTATCCGGTTAAAAACGCTTAATTTGTTTAAAATGCGCATGCCAATTTGGTTCTACGATTTTCGTTCTTCTTCCTTTTTTTTGCAATATCGTAGAATGTTATTCAAGAAAAAAATGTCAATAAATATGTTGCTTACATTCGTGACCTTTGTAGAATCGAATGGGCGTATTCATTTAACATTAATATAAATATATAGTGGCTTATAAGGCGAAAAGAACGTTCCCCATTTGATAATTACCCCAAAACAGACGCCATTTTGTCAGTCAGTTGCAACTTACCAGAATTAAACGCAGTCAGCGCCCGTAAACGCATGCCTTCCCAGAAGACTTGTGTTTATGAGTATTTAACCCAAATATACGCGTTTAAAAATAATCCGATATCATGTACCCACATAGGCCATATTGTGTTTTACGGTATTCCATGGTGATCATGCACTGAACCCAAACACGCAGGCTTACTGTGCAATAATTAGTGTGTAGTATATTTTATATTAATTGTAATTTATACGCTCGCTTGGTACAGCTATTGACATGTGTTGCAATTAATTAACCGCTGACAACATCGCCATTTGAAATGTCCATTACGATTATCATCATAGAAAGTTGCGGCATGCAAATAATTATTTTACAAGATAAGTATTGATGCAAAGCATCAAAGGGCGTCGGGAATTTCAGTGTAAAAGGCACTCAATGAAGTTACATGGAACGATTTTTTTTCTACTGTAAATATTAATATATTGGCCGATTATTTTAAACAAAATAGAAAAAGATACTGGTATAACCATTATCTATGATGTTGTATTTTAACCCCCAAATAACCACTATCTTTGATGTTGTGTTATAACCCCCAAATAACCATTATCTATGATTTTGTGTTGTAACCCCCAATTATTTCATAGTTCATTTTATTTACATTGGTTTCCTTTTTACTGGCATCCGTGTGCAGTTTTCATTAATGGAACAGAACTGTGTAGGTTTTAAAAAATCTGCTTGATCTTGTGAGCGCAATTTCATATTTTTCTCAACTTCAAGGGGAGATGATTCTGAACTTATTCTTACGTTGCTCATTTACGATAGGGGTTGAGCACTCATTGATATGAAAAACACTGTAAAAGTTTTAATGTGTTTACGACCCCCCACCCACCACCCTCCCACACATATATTTCATGGGCATAATAAAAACAAAAAATCGTTACAATGAAATAGCATATATATTTAAACTAAAATGTCTACATCAAAACAAAAAGTTAACATAGAACACAAATACAAAAATTTGATTCTACTGGGGCTCGAACCTTGGGCCTCTCAAGTAACCACTACACTACGGAACCGCTTGAAAAATCACCTTCTAACTAAGATATTAATAGTCGGTTTAAATGTAAATCCGGAAGTTTAAACGCTGGATAGTGAGCGGGGTAAAAGGTCCATACCAAAGGGTCCAAACCACTAGCAAGATACGGGTCAGGCCTGCGGCCTTCTGTATGTGGTTCTTAAAAAAACAACCTGTAGGAGGACTTGATAGTAATGCGACTGGGGTGCTGTGGTGGTGCTCCTCATTGATAAGCGGCTGCTTCCTTTATCAAGACTCATTATTACAATTAATAATACGTGTCGCGCTTCGCGCTCTATAGTGCCTTTATTAGTAACTAGGTGGTTGCTAGGATAGTGGAACAAAGAAGTTTTGTTTTTATACAAAACCAGAAAGTTTCACCGGTTCGCGTATTTGCCCAGTCCCTGTGATCTTTTATTATTGCCCAGTCCCTGTGATCAGTTATTAATTAAAACAATTAGCTTTGCATTATTGGCAATAAATGTTGTAGTAAATGTAATAGGCACAAATGCAGTACTTATTTACACTAATTTACACAAAAAATCACCACTATGCAAGATATTCTGACAACAAAAATATATACATTGATCCGTAAAATAACTTCTCCTCCCATAAGCGAAAAAAAACGTATTACATACTAGTCGCCGCACGTTAGTGCGACGCCAATAACACTTAGGCACTGCTTTGACTTCTACGTAAAGCATTTCCCGGCGGCCTCTAACATATATCGATCATAGTTGGCTTCAAGTCTTATTTATATTTAAAGAAACTCGACACCTTACCCGGCAGCCCATCCGCCCGTGAGTGTTACATCCGCTGACAGGTTTCGGAGGCCCTGAAACGCTGTACTGAACTCGTTCCACGCCGCCGACGACGAGAGTTGAGTGTCCGTCACTGATAGCGGATTGCCAAAAACCAACGAATCGTTGTAGGCTGAATAGAAAATACGTTTTCAATAAAACTAAAATGTAATTGCACACTCTATGCCATTTTTTTTCTGGTTATTTAGAAATCTCTTATCAAGTCCTAGTCGTCAGTACGCACCACGTGAATAATACTCGATTTAAATATTTGTATCAATATTTATTGCGATAAATAGTAATCTTCTATTGCCTTTGTCGCGTTTGATAGTTTATCATATATAAAGGGGCGGATACCCAGAAAATTGTACTGATTTGTATTGAATAAGAAAAAGTTACACACTTGAAATCTTTTCACATTTTGTAGGATTTTACTTGCAATGAACTGGTAATTGTTAATCTATGACGGGAAGGTAAGCGCTGCAAGGAGTGTAATATCAGTTATATCAGACAAATTCGATTAATTCGGATATACTATTCTATGGTTGACGATCCAAATGTTGTGTTTTCCGAACAATTAATATGAGAGATGGCGTTCTTATACAACAATCATGTAAATGATATTTTGATCTGAATAAAATCTAATTTTCAAAGTTTCAAGTACGTTTAAGGTCACTTTAACAATTATAATTGAAACAAATAACAGTTTGTTTGTAGCAATATTTAAAATTTTAAACATCATTCAAAGGTTTTTATTCGAAAATATTAACTTACTTTTATTTACAGTTTGTTTCAAGATGTGTTCATTTAAACAATACTTAAATTTAAATTTCGATATTTGTTCATGTGAGCATAACCTAGAGGTCAGTGCAAGCCACCAAAATTAGCTGAAATCCTTAAACATAAGTATGGCAGTTAATGTATTGGCTTGGTTTATGTCAAGATTAAAGATTTATACGACCCCATGGGGCATCATTTGAAAAAAAAAATGGTTAAGGAACACGATATGAGAATGTTTTATTTAGAAGAAAGATACGAATACATAATTATCAAAACGCTTCTTAGTAAGACAATGTTTGCATACTGTTGTATGCCCCCGGATCGAATGATCGGGGGTATAATGTTTTTGGCCTGTCTGTCTGTCTCTGTCTGTCATTGTGAGTGTCTGTCCAAAAACTTAACATTGGTCATAACTTTTGCAATATTGATGATAGCAACTTGATATATGGCATGCATGTGTATCGCATGGAGCTGCACATTTTGAGTGGTGCAAGGTCAAGGTCATCATTCGAGGTCAAAGGTAAAATATATGGCTTCAAAGCGGCGCAATAGGGGGCATTGTGTTTCACAAACACAGCTCTTTGTTTAATCTTCTAAATAGTAATAATAAAGGAACCCTTAGAAAAGAATATATTTACTGTATAACAAGCTTTAAGAAAAGAGATAATTGTATTTTTAATTTAACACAACGTTTATTATTGTAATCTATATACTGTTTGGTATGAAATAAATGTACTTTGATTTTGCCTGTTACCACTGATATTTGTAAACATGCAAAGTTTATAATTATATAAATGAACTTTTACTTCTTTTCTCCTGATTTCCGTGTATACAGTTGTTTATACACTCAATTCATTGTTTATATGAACACACAATTCTCTCGTGTATACTATGTTTATTTCTTAATTACTAATTATTGCATGGATGTATGAATGTCTTATAATCCGCCTACAATTATATCCGAATACAATAGTTGCTCTCTTCTGGTCTGTTCTGGTTAACAAATTTAAATACATGCTAAATTCATTACATCTGGGCATTGTGATATCAAAGAAGAAGCTTTTGAAAGTAGCCCCTTTATACATATAAGGCAAACAACCACCTCCAATATGTAACTCAGGAACGTGCTTTGAAGAAACTTGGTAGATAACTACGTCCGATGTTAATGCCAAATTTAAAAATAGTGAGTCATAGTTTTTGGAATTCTTGGCACTTTTCTCGAAAGCCCTCAATCATGATACGAAATACATGTGAATTCAATAACAAATTATGAATATTTTAGAGATTTGAGGTGACTATAACTTATTTCGAGATACGTTCCCATTTGACTGAATAAAATAAGACAAATAATGAAACAGTTAGCAAAACTATTAATATTTCATTACATCTCGTGTTTTAATATTGCACAAACATTGCAGCTGAAGTTGTATGATAGCACTTGTTCGTCAACACTTATCGCACGAATCTTCGAAGGCACACTTTTCTGTATTCATTCGGACTCATCTACACATTTATATCTTGCTTTGGCATCGAGGTCTTTGGAGTCAAAAAGTCAGTCTTCTAAAGCATAAATAATTTTTAATAAATAATTTATTTGTGTATAGATAAACACGACACTTTATAATAACAATGCCGTTTCCATGGTAACCCACCTCTCGATCGCCGTCGCCGGTGTCTGTCTTGTCCTTGTTAATCCAGGATGACCACTGGCTGGTGCAGGGAATTGGTGTCTTGCTGGTGTAGCCTGGCGGGTAAGCAGTGGGGTTATCGTATGTACCCACAGGGGGCGATAGGGTCGGAGATCCGCCCGAACCGCCTGATTGTGACTGGGTAGCTGTTTTTCCGGTGTAGCCTGGCGGGTAGGCAGTCAGAGTACCGGACGCACTGACAGGAGGCGACATAGTCGGAGATCCGCCCGAACCGCCTGGTGGCGACTGAGTAGCTGTTATGCCGTTGTAGCCTGGTGGATAGGCAATTTGAGTACCATGAGGACCAATAGGGGGCGATAGAGTCGGCGATCTGCCCGAACCGCCTAGTGGCGACGGAGTAGCTGTAATGCCGGTGTATCCTGGTGGATAGGCAGTCGGAGTACCGGACGCACTGACAGGAGGCGACAGAGTCGGAGATCCGCCCGAACCGCCTGGTGGCGACTGAGTAGCTGTTATGCCGTTGTAGCCTGGTGGATAGGCAGTCGGAGTACCGGAGACACCGACAGGAGGCGATAGAGTTGGTGATCCGCCCGAACCGCCTGGTGGCGACTGCGTAGCTGTTATGCCGTTGTAGCCTGGTGGATAGGCAGTCGGAGTACCAGAGGCACCGACAGGAGGCGATAGAGTTGGTGATCCGCCCGAACCGCTTGGTGGCGACTGATTAGCTGTTATGCCGGTGTATCCTGGTGAATAGGCAGTCGGAGTACCGGACGCACTGACAGGAGGCGACAGAGTCGGAGATCCGCCCGAACCGCCTGGTGGCGACTGAGTAGCTGTTATGCCGTTGTAGCCTGGTGGATAAGCAGTTGGAGTACCATGAGGACCAATAGGGGGCGATAGAGTCGGCGATTTGCCCGAACCGCCTAGTGGCGACGGAGTAGCTGTTATGCCGGTGTAGCCTGGTGGATAGGCAGATGGAGTACCGTGAGGACCCACAGGGGGCAAAAGAGTCGGCGATCCGCCCGAACCGCCTGGTGGCGACTGGGTAGCTGTATAGCCTGTTATAAAACTACGTTTTATGTTTGGCTACATGCTAAACCTTTTATTCTTATTTCATGTTTATGCAATTGAAGTTTCCAGTGGAGCAGATTTCAAACAAAAAATATATCCGTTCTGTAGTTCATAACATTATTGCCCAGGTATAGTCATTCGCAACCTGTCTTTGCTGATATTGGGATCGCCGTTTTAAATTGGCCTTTACGTTTTCAGAAGAATGCAATTGCGCGGAGTATACAAATGAATGATAAACATACAATATTTATACGAATAAACGCACTTACTTCCACAATCGCAGTGAACGCTGACTTCGTAGTCTAAGCATCCTATGGGTCCCTGGACCGAGTTCAAGCACACAAAACCTTTCTCTAGCGAGCACTCAGTGTCGAAGTCAGGAGACATTATATACGACACCCTCGTGTCCCGCACGCGGCACTGGATTCCCGAAGGATTCGCACAGAAGTTGTAGTACTTCCGGAGCTCTGAGAGCGGCTCAATGTCGCCAAGACCCTGTCCCTCCCACGTGTGAAGCACGGAGGGAGTGTCGATGCTCATAAACTCGGACCAGCCAGGTGTGCAGGTGTACGGCATGGAGGTTGTCATGTTGCGAGATACGGTGGTTATCATGTTTCGGAGAGGTGGCGGCGGCGTGGTGGTGGAGGTAACCTCCGATATACCTAGAATCGGAAAATGAATATTTTCAAAGCTTACAAAAGGGAAGCTCATTAGTTGAAAACAGTTTAGACCTAGCGTCAATCTTAACTTAGTAATGCGCATGTGATATGTTTGCATGACAAACTAATTTATACTTTATCTAACTCCGTCTTTTATGTATTACAATGTTAATGACCGCCGCAATAATGATAGTATATTCCAAAATAAATATATGACCTAATTAAAATAGGAAACAGATCACACGTGCATATAATCAATTGTTCAAGACTATCCAATAAATGTTGGCAAGCGATAGCGAGAAAACGGTTCAATAACTTCGGCATTTATAAAAAAAGAATGTTTTGCATAACATGCAAACACTTCCTTTTGCCCGACTAGTCGAATTTAAATTACGAAGCAACCCAACAAATTGTTTTTATTAACCAGGAATAGTTCTGCAGCCGAGGATGTCCACGCGCATGCCCGGTGCCACATTGAAGTCGACGGGATTGATGCGCACGCACGTGACCATGTCAACCTGACCCGGAAGAATGTGGGTGGAGTGTCCTTGGGAGTCCGTGTTGCCCACAAACAACTGAGTGCAGAAAGAATCGTGTGTTGACAAAGTACGTATATATAAGCGTTGCAAAATAACCAGTGTGTGCAAGTGTTGAAAAAAGTCTTTTTAGACGAACGTGGTTACAAGCTTATTGAAACTTTTGGCAATGGAAACAATATTATTTCGTATGCGCAGTTCGGATTTAGGAAAGGATATTCAACTGTTGATTCTATTTATATATTGACGCCAATTGTTCAAAATTATTTAAATGAAAATAAACGTTTGTATGTTATAAACGTCGATATTTTAAAATGTTTTGATAGTATAAACCGCAATGCATTATGGTTGAAATTGATTAAGTCTGGTATAAAGTGTAAATTACTTAGAATAGTGAAGGATATGTATGCGAATGTTAAATCGCGTGTAAAATCATGTTCACCTTATTCAGATTATTTTAGTTATGCGGTTGGATTGAGGCAAGGGGAGGTAATGTCGCCGATTTTGTTTTCTTTATTTGTTGAAGACCTTGAACTTTACCTACAAGATAACATTAACTCTGGTTTGAGTATTGATGACATTTTGTTGATTTTATTATTATATGCTGATGACATGACTATTTTAGGCAAGTCACCTACTGAAGTCCAATCACATTTAGATAAATTATATTTATTCTGCAATGCTTGGGGGCTAAATGTAAACACTGCAAAATCTAAAATAATGTTTTTTCGGAAAGAGGAGGATTAAAAGAAAATGAAAAATGGGCATACAATGGTTATGATATTGAAGTTGTTGATACTTTTAACTATTTAGGCACAGTGTTGAATTATACTGGAAGTTTTAAATTAAACTAAGAACATTAGGTTGGTAAAGCCCTTAAAGGGGCCTTTTCACAGATTTTGGCATTTTTAAACTTATTCATTAAATGCTTTATATTGATAAATGTAAACATTGGATCGTAAAAGCTCCAGTAAAAAATCAAGAATAAAATTTAAAAAAGGAAAAGAACATTGCCCGGAGCAGGTTTCGAACCAGTGAACCCTGGAGTCCTGCCAGAGTCCTGAAGTAAAAACGCTTTAGCCTACTGAGCTATTCCGCCGAGTACACATTCTTGACGTATTTTATACCTTATATAAGCAATCTTCGTAGTTTCACAAAATTTAACGACAAAAACAGAACTCTCCAAATTATTCAATCGTTTCGCGTTGCAACGCTTTATAATTTTTAGGTTTTAAAATCGTCAAAAGATGCGTATACTGGCTATATTAGAGCATTGTAAATGTTCAGTATTACTGTTTCCTCACAAATATCATAACTAAAACGAAAATTCGCGAATCTGAAACAACTTTTTTCAATTTTGTCAATTTACCAAAGCGTGAAAAGATCCCTTTAAAGCATCGAATACATTATTGATAAAATGTCATGACTTTGATATAAAACCAAAAATATTATGTCAGTTGTTTGACTCCTGTGTTGGTTCTATATTTAATTATGCTTCAGAAGTATGGGGTTTCACAAAGTCAGATGACATAGAACGCATTCATTAAACATTTTGCAAACGATTGCTTCAGGTTAAAGTAAATAAATAAATATAGTAAATGTTAAATTGCTGTTTATCGAAAATTAGGTACATATCCATTGAATGTAAAATTATAATGTTTTGGTTTAAAATTCTATACACTAAAAATATTATTATAAAAACAGTTTACAAACAAGCTTTAAACGATTGTAATAAAGGTTATAAAATTGGGTCACAAATGTTTAGAACATGTAAATAATTATGGTTTCGGTTATGTATTTGAAAATCCAAACGTTGTGCAAGTAAACAGTTTTGTTAAAGAGTTCAAATGTAGACTTGTTGATAATTTTAAACATGAGTGGTATGGTAAAATGAATAGCAGTACAGTACTAGATATGTATAAAGTTTATAAATCCTCGTTGGAATACGAAGAATATTTAGACTTACTTCATAGACGTTTGCGTTTATTCTTTGTTAGATTAAGAGGCTCTGCCCATCCGTTTAGAATCAAAACGGGCAGATATGCTCAAAACAACATTTCCACGAAATGTACGTTATTGTTTGTGTTGTAATTCCGTTGATCTAGAAGACGAATTCCATGTATTTGCCGCTGTTACACCGATTTAAGAAAAAAGTAAATAAGCCGTATATTTTATATTAACCCCTCTGTGTATAAATTCCACAAGTTGTTAGTTTCATGTGATAGATAAGTAATTTGAAATGTATGTAAATACATAGAAGAAGTTTTAGTTATTAGAAATACGATCCTAAATAATACTGTTTAATAGATTTCATCACCCCTCGATATAAATTATTTGTTCTTCCATATTATTTTTTTTGTATTTGAAACTTTTAGGTAACTTTTATGTTATATTAAGTTATGTTGTTATTCGTATTCACGTGACAGAAAATTATTTGTATATTCTAGTATGAAGACGATGTACTATTTTATAAGTCTGCCCGCCTGCCTGCCTGTCTGCCTGCCTGTCTGTCTGTCTGTGTGTCTGTCTGTCTGTCTGTCTGTGTGTCTGTCTGTCTGTCTGTCTGTCTGTCTGTCTGTCTGTCTGTTTGTCTGTCTGTCTGTCTGTCTGTCTGTGTGTCTGTCTGTCTGTCTGTCTGTCTGTCTGTCTGTCTGTCTGTCTGTCTGTCTGTCTGTCTGTCTGTCTGTCTGTCTGTCTGTCTGTCTGTCTGTCTGTCTGTTACAAAAGGCTGATAGTATTGCTGGTTAGTAAGAAGTGTTTACGGATGAAACTAGTCTGTCAGTGTATATTTACTTACGGCCTGTTGTGTGTTGTTGAAATACTCTCTTGTTGAAAACAATGTTTATATATATGCTAGTGCTACAAATGGTTCATTTTTGAATATATTGAAGAAAAAAATCCATCTGCCGTGTTCGGACATCCCATTTTATTTTTCTCCAAAATTATACTTTGTTGTGATATTTTTCGGAAATACGGGGTTTCGTCTTTAATAAATGACTCTTAATTTCGGGTAGTTTATTTTACTATTCTATTTTACCGTCATAATGTCCTGTTGTGCTTATCTTGTGACACCTAGATTATGCGTTTTTACAATCGGATTTAGGACATAAAACCTGACACATGAATGCCTTTAGCAATTGACCATTACATTTGTGTAATGGGGAACATAACAATTTATACCTGTAATAGACAATAGTTTCACCCACCAGCTTAACGTGAAACATGCTCAAGTAATTTATACTATACGGCCTTGTATTTTACAAGCAAGTGCTTTTATTAATTGAACCAATTGACGCTATACACATGGCATACCCGTATCCAATCTTTAATGCAATATTTTTAGTGTGTTTTTAAATTGTCGAAAATCTGCATTTTAAATTTATTTTCGGACACTTGTATTTTTGAATATTTTTTGTATCTAAATTTTCGAACGAATTTTTTTTTTAAGTGTCCACAACTTAGAAGTTAGAGTAATTACGTTATGATAGTACTCAAAACGAATGGTACTGGTAGTTAAAACAGTCATTGTGTGTTTGTGTAGAAAATACTTAATTAATGTTTGTGCTGATAATATACCTTCAAGAATGTCGTTAAATATGAATGTTATGTTTCTAATGTGGAAACAAAAGAAAATAATAAGTGATTATGTTTGATCTTATGCTTGGTTAGTTTCCTCAAAATCAGAATATTGAAATACAGTTTAACTTAAGGGCTCGTCACTGCTTTCTTTTCTTAAGAAATACAAATTATACCATTTCACAAATGAAAATGTCGGCACTTTTAAAACACCAATGTTCCCACAACATGAATTTGCTTTAGGATAAAGAAGCAACAACAATTAAAATAAATATCCATATTAAAGTTATGAAAACAATCTTAATATGTTGGTTGCAGAGCCGTACGCAGGATTTTTTGACTGGGTGAATTTTTATGCTTAAATCACCTTACTTTGTGATATAAATTCATGGAATATATCGAGTAAATCAGCTCCTTTCTGAAGTCTAAATCTGTCAACATTGGTGTGAAATTCACACCAACGTTGAAAGCTTAAGATTTCAGAAATGTATGATGTTTGATGAAGAAGAAAAGTAAACTTTGAAAATCAAAAAGCTTTACTAAGAAATGTATCATAAAGTTTGACTGACATATAACCATAATAGCATTTTCATTGTGAATTGAAACCTACTCCTAAGTTTCAAAGTAAATTCCTAATAAAATGTGTATCATCTACTACACATTTTTACTTTTACTATCACCAACACAGATAAACCATCACAATCCTTTTACAACTCCGACATTAGAATGGATTTGTTTCTCTATAATAACCATATTCCTTAGTTTTTTACGCAACTCTTTCAGATATTGAGCTGATTTTTATGCCCCCGGTAGGGTGGTATACAGCAGTCGGACTACATGACTTAAAGAGGAAACATGAGTTTCATACCGGTTCATTGATTTTTGGCAAAATAATGGGCCTTGGACTTATACAAAGAAACTTACCAGTTCAAATAATGACGATTATCCATATATCATCTTTAATTGCTTGCAACATTATTTGTTTTTCACAAATTATTAACGTCCGCAATGTTCAGACATATGACCCCCTGTATGAGTTGCTACCATTTGCTGCTTATCCATCGTCGGATACCCACGACTTATTCATTCCGTTACTCTCCAGTATTAGCCGTGGGACAATTTAAGCAATACACGCCGTTTTGACCTTAACTGTAACCTTTCAGTAGACCAATGAAATCGCAGTTTACAAAACGAACACTCTTCGCTTTGAAGGTGTCAATGCTTCGCCTGGATAATGGCGACCTCCATAGAAAATAAACCTCCACCTGTCCAAGTGCTTAAAAAGACATCGCGCCCATGTAAGAGACTAGAGATACTTTTACTCTGAAAGTCGTTTAAATTCTCAATTTAAAAGTATTCGCATGTAAGACGAAATTCCATTTCTACGGACGACGCCATTTTGACAACAAACCCGAAGTCTCTATAGTACGAGTTGTATCATTGGTAAAAAATATCCTCATGTAACCGTGACGGCAATGAAATAACTTGATTTGACACACCCTAAAACGGTGAAAAGAGTTTGTAATGTCCCACGGTCGATAAATGGAGAGTAGCGGAATGGGTCGAACGTGGGTATCCGACGATGCTGCTTATCTTGCCTTCGCCAATAAAAAAAACGTTTTGCAACCATCGATAGATGAAGCATTCAGGATCACAAGGGACAATTGACTGATCGGGAAAGGCGATAAGAAAACATTTCCAAGGGGTTTATTTCCACTGGCGAGTAAATTAGCGCTAATTCTCTTGTTTATCAGGGACAATTAAACAAATCTGCTCGAGAGTAAGTTTACTGTGATAAGAGAAAAATTTGCAGTAGGCCCATTATTGAAAAACAATCCTAACCCAGCTTGGGGGTTGGGGCGGCCCCCATGCCCCACCGCCTGGGTACGGGCCTGGGTTGCAGTCATGGTCTATGATCTCCTTACCATTGGTTTGCCGTCAGGCCCCATATAGTCCGTGAAGATATAGCATTCGAAGCTATAGGACAGCGTATAGGCCTTCGTGTACACTTGCGTGCCCTACAACATACACGGAAATCTCACTGATTAACAATTATCAATGATAAACGAATACACGTTTCGTACAAACTTTATATACAAAACACGCACATGCAATGTCTTTGTGAAATTTGATCAACGAACATTTACGTTAATATCAAAGGATGGATAATAGAAAAAATGAAAGGTCTGTTAATAATAATAATGTTAATCAGCAAACAGATTTGACTGTTTCCGAGACTCTGGATCAGCAGACGATTTATTAGTACAATGCTATTGGAAAAAGGAGGAATTTGTGAAAGCCGGTGGTTACCATTGAACTACAGTGAATGTAACCGATGGGAGAAGTTTGAATTAAACAATTACCTTTACACCTTGAGTTATCACACCAGTCAAGTTTACGGCCTCACCAAAGCTGATCTGCAGCCATGCTTTGGCGTCGCCTGCGTTTGCCTTCCAGCCACTCGGGCCGTCGAGACGGGCCATGGCGGGACCGTAGGTAGCGGCAGATGATGACGCAGAGAATTGGGAGTCGAGTACGGACCTTGAGTCACTTGTGAGCTGCTGGTCGCACGCTGGGTGCGGGAAATTAATAATACTTATCTCATATCAGTTGTACATTGAAGTCGGGTGGACGTTTAATAATGACTGTATTATATATTTAAACTACATATTATAGACAATACATACATCGTCAATTAATGTGTTAGTGGACCGATCAAAGAGGATAGTGGAATGCGTATGTTCCCTGTAAGTTTGATAGTACACGAGTCTTTCATTGAACTGAAATATATGGAATGTTAAATGGAGTGTTGGTTTATAAATAGACATGACATGGCATAATTATATTTGTTTGTGTTAACGTTTCACAGTTAATAGAAGTGATGTTCCCAATGCAACTCCACACCATTGGTTTACAATTAACATGATCAATGCATGTTGTAGGTTCGACAATATTTAATAATTGAAAAAGTTAATCAAATATGTGGATTTATACATTCAAACTATAATTGAAAGGTTTATTGTGTAAGGTTTCTAAAATCTGTTTCAGTTTGTGTACATCTAGCCAGTCCTATCTGTAAACGTCATAAGTATTTTACAGAAGTTGCCGTTTTTTGTTTGCATGTTAATTAAAAAGATTTTTGTGGTGTCTTGTAAGTGTGTTCCGGTATGGTGACCACCAATCAAAATGCAATGTCTAATTTTGTCTAAACCTTAGCAATATACTGTAATTTATTTTAATTTTATTCATATGGGCTGTTCCATCGATGGAATTCATCAAGGTAAACACTGATTTTCATAATCACCCATTGTCATTTCTAAGATCTAAGTGGTACCGCACAACGTGGTACCTAAATCAAGTGATGTTTCTTTTATGGTACTAAAATAATAGTTATGTATGACACGAGAAAGGGAAAATGATAATTATGGCATGCGCTGGTCGCATATTGAACTGATGTACAATGATGTTTGCTCGAGGTCTACTTAAATGTACCCCGGGTACTTTTAAGTATACTTACGGAAATATACTCAAACGTACCCGACCAATTTAGACTGTACCCGAGTTTCATTCCCGCCCCAAATCCGATGTGGTAAAATAGCTAAGGAATACGAAACAATATTCTCTTTGAACAAAATCTGCCTCAACATACTTTTTTTGAGTAGGAGTTTCGCTAATATAAAGACCATTATAGAGAATATTGACATAAATATCAACATAATAAATTTAAATATTTTTAGCCGACAACGATTAATTTAGCGTAATATTGGCCGGGTACGTTTCAGTATATTTTTCCTGGGGTAGATTTAAGTATACTCAAGTGTACCCGGGGTACATTTAAGTAGTACCCGAGCCGACAATGACCAATCGAGCATAATTTGTATCCAGTCTTTTAACGATGAACATCAGAAACACTGTGATTTTCAATAATGTAAACCAATTTTGGAGGTATATATTAGTAATTTGTCCCATACTTTCAAACTGTCATGTCCCTCAGAATGTAAAGAACGAACACGTGATTGTTTATTTTTGTTTGACGAACTATAATTCTTATCAATATAGTTAAAGGCATGAACGATAACTCGTTTTGTATATTTTTGTTTAAAGAACTGTAATCCTTATCAACAATTTACAGATAAAGAAAGATAATGTTTTAGCATTTCTTCGTGTATATCCATTATAAAACAAGAAACCGTCGGAGACGGGTGATGCTCCCCAAAGTTTTTTTTGGTCACAATATTGCACTATATATTCAGATAAAAGGAAACGTCTTGAGGGGCATAACTTTGGACAAAATAATACGATGGATGGTTTAGCAACTTAAAAATTGCAAAGGGCCATAACTCTCTAAAAAAATCATCTAACCAGAACAAACAAATAACATGCGCATCTCCCCAAGGTGGTTAAGCTTCCAATAAAGCTTCATTGAATTCCAGTCAGTAGTTGGGGAGAAATAGCCCAGACAAGAGTTGCACTATATGTACAGTTTATAGAAAATTTCAAAGGGCCATAACTCTGTGTAAAATCATCCGACCATAACCGGCTGATAATATGCACATCTCCTTTTGGTAGTGAAGTTTCCCATAAAGTTTCATTGAATTCCCGTAATAAGTTGCTGAGAAATAGCTCGGACAAGAATTGCACTATATGTACAATAGAAAATTTCAAAGGGCCATAACTCTGTGAAAAATCATCCGAAGAGAACCGGCTGATAATATGCACATCTCCTCTTGGTAGTGAAGCTTCCCATAAAGTTTCATTGAATTCCAGTCATTAGGTGCTGAGAAATAGCCCGGACAAGAATTGCACTATATGTACAGTTGATGGAAAATTTCAAAGGACCATAACTCTGTGAAAAATTATCCGACCAGAACCGGCTGACAATATGCACATCTCCTCTTGGTAGTGAAGCTTCCCATAAAGTTTCATTGAATTCCGGTCTTTAGTTGCTGAGAAATAGCCCGGACAAGAATTGCACTATATGTACAGTTAATGGAAAATTTCAAAGGGCCATAACTCTGTGAAAAATCATCCGACCAGAACCGTCTGATAACATGCACATCTCCTCTTGGTAGTGAAGCTTCCCATAAAGTTTCATTGAATTCCGGTCATTAGTTGCCGAGAAATAGCCCGGACAAAAATTGTGCACGGACGGACGGACACACGGAACCACGGACACACGGACGGACAGACGAAGCGGCGACTATAGGCTCCCCCCCAAAAAATTTAGGGGAGCATAAAAAAGAATGACAACCGTTTTTAACACGTTCGTGTAAAGAACCGTAATTGCTTTCAACGATTTAAAAATGCAGTACGATAACTCTGTTAACATATGTTCGTGTTAAGAAAGTTAGCAACAGCTTACGGGTAAAGAGCTATTACATTACGCATACAAATGCGTTTACTAAATCTTTAATCCCATTGACAAATTGTTTACGAAGGAAGATATCGGGTTTATATATTCTCGTGTAAAAAACTAAGTGTTATTTTAATTTTAGTGTAAGTATCGCTTTAAATGTCCTTGAAAAAAAAAAATAACTCTAGCGCTTATCCAGGTGCCATTGACAATACATCAGTTTGCATAAATTGGATTGTAACAAGCAAAATGTTAATATACACGGAAAGTCCAAAGTATAATTAGATTAACATTGTGCACCCATTCAATATACCGGTAGTATTTGCCAACTCTTGTGGCAATCACGTTTGCAAACCTTTCTTAGAAAAAAGACTAATTTTACTGTCATAACTTGGTTGGGCTTTTGCAAATAGTTACTAGCTAAAGATACTTACACATTTGCTTATCCTGGAGATATGTTCAGTCGGGCATTTAAAGGGAATGATACGAGATGTGATAAGTTGTCGTTTAAAATCGTGTTTTATTCAACTAGAACTGAGTTACAATGTTGATATAGAGAATAACAGGTTACTTTCCCATCGTTTTGTAATATATAAGGCGAGGTTAAGAATAATATAACGGCGAGCCTGGCCGAGCCGTTATTTTATTCGTGCCGAGCCTGATATATTACAAAACGATGGGACAGTAACCTGTTTTCCCTGTTTATCATACCACACTTTCCCAAAAATCTGCAAAACAATCATTTTTTTTATATTTAAAATGTACGCTGATTTTGCTGATCCGGCTTTTACACGTTGACATACATGTAGCAACGGCGTTCGGAAAGACGACACGAATAATCGCTTTTTTTAAACATCGTATAGAAAAAACAGTTGTTTGCACTACGAATAGGAAGAGAACACCCGCTTTAATTATAAACGTCTTGAATTGGAGATCATGAATGGGCTGCAGCGACAAATTTAATCGAAGAACACACTTAACCGAATTGTTTGTAGACGCCATTTTGGAGATGTGTATTAAAATTGACATTTTGATGATGGTGTCAATATTGACATAAGCGTGTTAAATCGTTTGTTTAAATAGTTGAGGATTAGCATACAGGTATCTTTTGTCTTGACTTTCTGTGCAACGCTTGCGAGTGCAGTGACTATATCGATATTTAAGATTTATTGTCCCATTGATGACGACATTTAACATCTGTAGTGCGGGCTGTGGTGATTAAAAAAATGTTTTCGTGATTTATGAATTTAAACTAGAATAAAATATGTACATTCTTGGTATCAAATTGTTTGTTTTGTTGAACCTGATTCATGTTGTTAGAAATAGTTGACTTCATTGCAAATCTCACGTAACTCCAAACATTGACTTATATATAGAGAATGACAGGTTACTGTCGCATCGTTTTGTAATATATCAGGCGAGGCTTAGAATAATATAACGGCGAGGCTTGCCGAGCCGTTATTTTATTCGTGCTGAGCCTAATATATTACAAAACGATGGGACAGTGACCTGTTTTTCTGTTTATCATACCACATTTTCATAAAAATCTGCAAAACAATCCATTTCTTTATATTTAAAATGAACGGATGCCCGCTGATTTTGCTGATCCGGCTTTTACACGTTGACATACATGTAGAAACGGCGTTCGAAAAGACAACACGAATAATCGCTTTTTTTTAACATCGTATAGAGTAAAAAAGTTGTTTGCACTACGAATGGGAATAGTACAACCGCTTTAATTATAAACGTCTTGAATTGGAGATTAGGAATGGACTGCAGCGACAAATTTAATCGAACAACACATTTGACCGAACAGTTTGGAGACGCCATTTTGGAGATATGTATTGAAATTGACATTTTGATGAATGTGTCAATAATGACATAAGTGTGTTAATCGTTTGTTTAAATAGTTCAGGATTAGCATTCAGTTATCATTTGTCTTGACTTTCTGTGCAACACTTGCGAGTGCAATGACTATATCGATATTAAAGATTTATTGCCCCATTGATGACGTCATTAAACTCTGCAGTGCGGGCTGTTGTGATTTTTAAAATATAGACGTTTTTGTGATTTTTGACTGTAAACTAGAATAAAATATGTACTTTCTTGGTATCAAATTGTTTGTTTTGTTGAACCTGAATCATGTTAATAGAAAATGTTGACTTAATTGCCAATCCCACGTAACTCCAAACATTGACTGATATAAGAACTTCCTGTTGACCATGATTAAAAAAAATATATCAGGCAACGTTATATCAGGCAGATATCATTGCGATGGTATGATAAAAGAACTTCCTGGTGACCATGATATAAAAATATATCAGGCAACGTTATATCAGGCGGATATCAGTGCGGTGGTATGATAAAACTCTATACGAACACATTTCCAGATCGATTTAAAACAAGAAAACATATCTTAACTGTTGTGTTCCCGTGGGTTTATTCGCACGAGTTGATTGTGTGACGTTGTATATCTCAAATTCTACACGAGTGGTATTCAATCGACTACAAACTAAAATTGTACAACTCATCGGAAAACCACAGCCCCCTAAAATCCATTTAGCATCATCTTACGACGAAAGGCAATAAGTCACAAACTCAAAAATATGTTAAAATTCCGAACATAAAAATAACATTATATTGAACTATTCCCATTGTAATCAGGGATTGGGATCACGTGACTTTATGGGGTTTACAAATGGATTTAATGGATGTAAACACACCGGTAAGTGGTGTATTGTTTTTCAAATAACTTTTTAAAACAATTTTTAAATTTTGGCACAGCAGATTCAATAATTAATTCTTAAATCTTAAGATATCGACAAAAACTGCAAGAAAAAATGTCTTTTATGCACACAAGATTTTTGCAAAAATATGTTAATGACTTGAGATATTTGCAAAAATAAAGTTCTTAACGGTGTGTTTTCATTCTGTCCGATCCGAGTTTAAGTCCCGTTGATCCAGCACCCTGGTAATATTCACATGCCAGAATAACGTCGTAGTAATGCGTATTTAAACGACGTCAGTTTAAAAATCTGTGCATTTTCTGTCATTACGTACGGACATAGAGAATACATGGTTGGTGCCGAGTTGGATAAACTTTCTTCATCTCGGCACCAACCATGTATTCAATTTATCCTGCTTCATGCCGTTGACACATTTTATCTAAGACAAATGATTAATTGACATAACAATATAATTATTCTTGTCGGGCCTCCGACATTCCTGACGACCGAATAACTACCGCTTGTGTCACGTAATAAATAGTTCCACGTTAAACTGTTCCTTTTAATACTTTCCCATTGAAAATATGAGAAGAAATAAAAAACGAATCGAGAATGTGATATTTTTCTTGGTAAAAAATGAAAACAAAATGCATCAGCAAAACAAAAGCTTAATTTTATTTACCTTAATGACAACTTTAATTCATTGCTTATAACAATAAATTTACAACGATATACACATCCATTTTTTGTTCTTCCACCCCTTTGTCGAAAACCATTTCTGTTTTCCATATCTATTATCGAAATGTATTTAAACCACACTATTTTTGATAGCGTTTGTATCGAATGCTAAGCACTCTGACCCGAAACCCGATTTACGAAATCGTTATCCTGTCGTAGCAAATTATTTTATTCCTATCGAAGTTAACACTTATGAATGACAAACACACAATCCGAAATACGTTTATGATTCGTTCGATGCTTTAAAATATTTAAAAACAAATACTGTAAAAACCACCACGTCAAAATTGTTGTCCCTAAAATACTGAGAGAAACAAGAGTGTATGTTTTGTCTGAGAAATGACGTCACTCTAGATACGTCATACATTGCGTAATCAAGTAAATAAAAATGATAAATACGGAAAGCCGGTTCTGTAATATATTTTAAAGAATAAAAAAGGATGATATATAATATAACGATAATATTCATGATGCGTCCCAATAAATTTCAAGGGTCAAATATAAGAATATGTTAATCGGCGCGTAGGAATACATACTTACGGTTAGGTCACGTGATGTACTGCCGGATATCAACTAGTTTATCCGATCCTGCTTTATTTGGTCAATGTTTGTAACAGAGGCAGGATAAAATTATTTCCCAGTGGGAAATTGGAGAATTGTATATGGCATTTTATATATGGGCTTTTAATAAATACCGATGTTACACCACGAAAATGATAACAGATGTATATCGTCTGTGTTTCAGCAAACAAACATTGCAAATTAATTAAAAAAATATAGATACATTATTTGCATTAAATGTGTTAACTGATAAATAATCTTAAACAATTTGGTGTTAGATGATTCGATAGGGTTGCATTTCACGGACGATAATGTATATAGCAGACGATGCTTTACAATACACCTTGATATGTTTAACTCGTGCGTTAATGTGCTATATATGTGTTCAATAAAAAAGATAACACACAATTTGAGTGTACGATATTTAGACATTCAAACTTCAATGAGGCAAATAAAACGAACAAACCTCGTACGATAAAATTAAGCCAAACTATGCAGACGAAGAAATGTTGAATACCCATGGTATATGATGTCCTCAATCCTGTGTGTACATCTATTATTAACGAATTGAGCTTAATTGTTAAGATTGCATGAATGTTAGAAACCGAATTGCTCAACGTTTACCAAAAATTGAAAACATTTAGATGAAAAAAAAGCCACTCTTGTTGTCAAAGCACGACGCATGCAGAGAGAATATCTATATGATTTGCATTCAGCAAAATCAAACAGTTTTCTGTCGTAAAGCCTGTTGGAGCTCAAGCTCGAGAGATACCGGGTTTGATTCGTGAACTAGGGTATTCATCGGCTGACTTATGTCAACCTATCGACACCTATCTAAACCGATCACATAATAGCATGGTGCATACATACAATGATTACCGATACGTCTCATGATATTAAAACTCACTTAATTAACACATCATTCTAACATATCAGCAGTAGCACAATGTTGTTTTTAAAACGTGTTGGTGTTAACATCATCAATCGTCTTGAGTATACAAAGTTAAGGATTGTTGTTGATGGTCTAACATTAATTGTTCATCATAAATCGCATTTTTTTTTATTTAAACAAAATCAAAGCTGACAGTTCCGCGTGAATAAGTGATAGTATACTGACGCAGCTTACAATGAAACCTTTGCCGACAACGTTGCGGAGCAAACCAATAAAAGATAAATTTCACACCTCAAGTTGAATATCACCTGGACGGCAAAAGTGTCAGATCCTCTTTGTAACATAAAAAATATGGACCATTCAATTTGGGGTAAAGTACAGGCCATTGAGCTCTTTACCTGTAAATGTAAACTAGTTGTCATCATGATTTAATACTTTCTATTATGAATGCCGAGGCTATAGGATATATGTTATGCCCGAAATGTAGTGTCTTGTTCAGTGGGTACATGTATTACCGGCTAGTGACGTCTTTTGCACTTGCAGAATCATATTCTTTAATTTAGCCTCATAAAACATTTGATTAGCCTCACTCACTCACTCACTCACTCACTCACTCACTCACTCACTCACTCACTCACTCACTCACTCACTCACCCACTCACTCGCTCATTCACTCATTCATTCACTCATTCACTCACTCATTCACTCATTCACTCACTCACTCACTCACTCACCCACTCACTCGCTCATTCACTCATTCATTCACTCATTCACTCACTCACTCACTCACTCACTCACTCACTCACTCACTCACTCACTCTCTCACTCACTCACTTACTCATGGAAAGTGCTGAGTTTGATGCTCGTCCGTCCACTATCTACGTACCTTACATATGGAGGACTCGTTGAACGTGACAAACAGCTTAATGCATTGAGAGTATTGAATTCTCATTGCAATGAACTTGCTTGGGCACTGCTACGAAATGGAAGGAAAATTGGGCCTTAGATTTCTATGTTTTACATCAACTTTACACATTGTACCATAGAGTAGGAAGTATATTACACAGTTTACTATGTTTTCTGTTTACTGACTTATGCCTGTCACATGCTTCTGCTGGTTAATAAATGATGAACGTGATGAAGTAAGAATATATGTGTTCAACGTAATTGAGTGAAAGGTGAAATGAGTGATATATGAATATAACGGTATTATGAACATCCATTTAAAATGTGCCCACCAAGATTTCATTAAGCATTGTACGGTATTGTATGTACATCAGATTCATACACCGAAACCAACGAGTCTAGTTCATCATGACGTTTGCAAATTGACTTAATAATATTTTTATTCGACTCAATGCACAAAAGATTTGGGCTCGTCCGGGATTTGAACCCGGGACCTCTCGCACCCTAAGCGAGAATCATACCCCTAGACCAACGAGCCATACGTATATACATATTTTTTATAGAAAACTTAGGCAGATAAAACAACTGCAACGCCTTAATAATTGATAACGATTGCACAACAATTACTGGCGATCTAACTATTTGACCTTTCTTATCACATTGCGGTGAATTTATGAATGAAAGAACGACTCGTTGGTCTAGGTGTATGATTGCATTGTAACTGGAAATCTAACTTATCTTCATAAGACCTGTCGCATCAAATGACGTTGATAGTACATGAGTGGCTCGTTGGTCTAGGGTTATGATTCTCGCTTTGGGTGCGAGAGGTCCCGGGTTCAAATCCCGGACGAGCCCCAATATTTTGCAGATGGTATGCCTCCCAAATTGTATCAAACTGATTGTAATTATTTCTTCAATATTTCTTTTCCAGAATATAGCTTTATTCAAGACATATATCATATAATATACAATACAGTTATAAAAATCTGATGTATCTCAAATGTAAATATGTGAGAAGAATTACATTATACTTTACGAGCAGTTAATAACATTATCAAATCAGAGCTGTGACATGTGTAACTTATAATATACAACACGACTACAACTCATGTCAACATATTTGGACATATATTCGTATATAAATAAAATGTTTAAAATTGAGGAATAACTGATATATATTATGTGTAGTTAACCACATTATCAAATTAGAGTTGTTCGATTTTCAAACATGTTTGTCATTTGTTAATTTATTTATTTAAGAACAAAAAGAAGAAAAAATGCATAGTATTTAATAATTGATAACGATTGCACAACAATTACTGGCAATATAACTATTTGACCTTTCTTATCATATTGCGATGAATTTATGAATAAAAGAGCGACTCGTTGGTCTAGGTGTATGATTGCATTGTAACTGGAAATCTAACTTATCTTAATAAGACCTGTCTTATCAAATGGCGTTGACATTACATGAGTGGCTCGTTGGACTAGGGGTATGATTCTCGCTTTGGGTGCGAGAGGTCCCGGGTTAAAACCCGGACGAGCCCAAATATTTTGCAGATGGTATGCCTCCCAAATAGTTTCAATTTTTATTAAACTGAGGATTGTTATTTTTTCTTCAATATTTTTTTTCCCAGAATATAGCTTTATTCAAGACATATATCATTTAATATACAATACAGTTATACAAATCTGATGTAAATCAAATGTAAATATGTGAGAAGAATTATATAAAACTATATGAGCAGTTAATAACATTATCAAATCAGAGCTGTGACATGTGTAACATATAATATACAACACGACTACAACTCATGACAACATATTTGGACATATATTCGTATATAAATAAAATGTTTAAAATTGAGGAATTAATGATATATGTGTAGTTAACCACATTATCAAATCAGAGTTGTTCGATTTTCAAACATGTTTGTCATTTGTTAATTTATAAGAACAAAAAGAAGAAAAAAAATACATAGTGAAATCTCACACAGTGTACATCTGCATTCATTTTGAAGTCAGATTCTTGTGTATACACAAATTATATGGTTTGTTTCACAATTTTTATATTGGTTATACCGGTATTTGCAATACAATACTTCTAAGCATTCTAATACTTAATAAATAGGTCTGGTATATAGATCTGTAATAAGGGTATTATATTTCATATATCTTAGCATCTATCGCAGTTTACCAAGTATGTTACAAAATACCATTGTTCTATTTCGTTGCATGTTTTTGTCAAATGACTTTGTATCTTACAATTTAAAATCAAACTGTTTTTTAATCCCCTGAAATTGGGAATTATTTTTTCTTTTTTGCATTGAAAAATATAACGTTTGATTTCCAGGTATAGAATATCTAATCTTACATTAACATTCGAAGAGTGTCCCAAAATAAAGCTTTTGTTACTGATGGGAAAATCACTAGAACTTATAAATTTACTTTCGCGATCAGCAACTGAACATGTTCACAGTTCCAAAACAAATGAAGGATAGTTTCATCATGCTGGTCACAGAAGGTACACTTACTATTGTTCGAGATTTTCATTTTAAACATAAGAGCATTTGTTCCTAGGATTTGGTGTATAACTCTAACTTGTAACTATTGTAAATATGTATGTTTTGTTATCCAAAAAACTTTTCTAAAAATTATTTTCCATTCTTCATCAGTCATAACAAAGTTAACCCATTTATTCAAGCAGGTTGGCTTTACTTTATTTTCAATAAAACAATTATATATACTCTTGCCTTTATCGTTATTACAAATAAAGTATTGCGCATAGCAAGAAATGGCTGGTGTCGAAACACAGCTCGAGTTTATTTCCAGATTTAGTTTTGTAAACAAGCATTGTACTGTTTTTGTAAGAGCTTCATAGTGTAAGAACGTCAATGGTTGACCTGTTATGCATTCAATTTCAGTATTGGAAAGAAATTTGTTTGAGCTGGTAATTATGTCACGTACATATCTTAAACCCCTATCATACAACGATTTCAAGAAAAATGGTTCTTTTCCTATTGTAAAATTGTCATTATAAAAAAGAGGCATACTTAAAATGTCTTCTAATTCTGTGACCTTAACAGTGGCAACAAAATCTCCATTGCAGGTTAACACTTGTAACCATAACTTGTTTGTTATATTTTCAAAATTTGCTTATATAACATATTCCAGTATTAAACAATTTGCTGACATCTATTATACTTCTAGCTAGCATAATGCATTTGCAATCGTAACATCTATAAAGTTTTCTAATCCATGATAATTTTATTTTTTGACAAAAGGCGACAATATCAATCATTTTCAATCTTCCTTTATCATAGTTTTGAACAAGGACAGAGCTTTTTATTTTGTAAGAACCATTTTTCCAAACAATATCAAAAAACAGTTTATTAAGTTTATCTAAAACTTCGATCTTTGGAGTAGGCAATGTAAAAAAGTAGTGAGTAAATAATGGGAGAATTAGCGACTTCATAACTGTAATTTTTCCAATAGGAGTAAGTTTTCGTTTCTTCCATCGTGATATTAAATTGATTGCATTATTTAACTTTTCTGAATAGTTCAATTCGATTATGTTTTCAAGGTTTACATCAAATGTTATCACCAATAAATTAAATTGTGTAGTCCCCCAATTAAGTTTATATTTAGTTTTAATAGACCGCGAACTGTATTTAAGCGAACCAATCCATACAACTTGAGTTTTATCAAAATTAACATTTAAACCAGGCATTAAAGAGAATTGATGCAGTAAATCGAGAGTTGAGTTTAGAGAGTTTTCGGATCCATCTAACAACAAAGAAGTATCATCCGCAAATTTTGTAAGCTTATATTCGATTCCATTTATCACAATTCCTTTAATATTGCTAGAACTCTTTATCTTAATGGCTAAAATTTCTGCACACAAAATAAATAAATAGGGTGATATAGGATCTCCTTGCCTGCAGCCGTGGCCTATTTGGAAGTTTTCGGATAAAAAGCCGTTTAACTGTACAGCCGCTTGTGTGTTTTTAAGAAAACCCGAAATCCAGCGAAAAAAACTTGGTCCAAAATGGAAGAATTTCAATGTTTGCTCAATAAAGTCAAACGATAATGTATCGAAGGCTTTTTCAAAATCGATAAGCATTATTAAGCCAGGGATGTTGTTGTTTTCAACGTTGTGCATGATGTCGTACAACAATCTAGTGTTTTCTCCAATATAGCGCCCAGAGACAAAGCCAGTTTGGTCCCGCGATATAAGATGTTCTAAATGAGGTTTCAGTCTATTGGCAATTGCTCCGGATGCTAATTTATAAACAACATTTGGTAATGTAATTGGTCACCAGTTTTTAAGAAAATGTTTAGGTTTGTTCTCTTTAGGGGTGCATATTATAATACCTTGTTTTTGTGATGAGGAAAATGCATTATTTATGTATGCAAAATTGATGCTTCTTAGTACAAAGATACCAATATGTTTCCAAAAAACCTTAAAAACGTTGGTTGTAAAACCATCAGACCCTGGGCTTTTATCGTTATTCATAGGTTTAAAAGTATTTGAAAGTTCTTCGTATGTAATTAAACCTTCGATTTTTGACATTTCATCAGGAAGCAGTTTCCTTGTTCCAAGTGGATTCAAATTGTTCAAATAATACTCGTATTGTGGTTCTGCTTTTTGATATAAATTTTTGTAAAAACGGGTGGTTTCATTTAAAATTTCTGATTGGTTATATACTGCCCGTTATCAGTCTCAATAAATGGGATATTTTTATTTAAAATGTGTTGTTTTTCTAGGGAGCAGAAATATTTTGTAGTTTTCTCACCATTATCTATCCATTGACTTCTAGATCTAACAATATATCCCTGGACTTTGATGTCTCTTATGTTATTTAATTGTAAGTTCAGTTGTTGCAATTGTTCTTTGTTATTTTCATTTAAGTTACGTTCAATGTTTTCAATTTCAAATAATAACCTTTGTTCTTCAGATAGTAATCGTTTGTTTTTGTAACTAGAATATAAAATAAGTTTTCCCCTGATTTCCATTAATAATGTTTCGAGGAAAAGTTGATCATTTATAGTAAAACAAATGTCCTTATTATCAATTAGGCTAATAGTATCTAAATCGTAGACAGGTAGGCAATACTGTTTTTTCTTCAATTAGATTGTTTATAGAAGTAACATAGTCAATATCTTTGAGAAGATAATTATTAAATTTCCAAAGACCTTTGCCATGGTCACATTGTTTGTAGCAAAGCGAAATATCTACAATAGAATGATCTGATTTTATACTAGTACGAATATCTGATGATTTCAAATTATTGAGAAAGTTTGGGGTTATTAAGAAAAAATCAAGTCTTGCTTGTAGCAAAGGATTATTGCGCATCCATGTATATCTTTTTGTATCATCATGTATTTCTCTAAAAGTATCAACCAAATTTCTGTTTACGATTTCTTGTTATACAATATGACGTGCTTTAATATTATTATTTGAAGATTTATAATTGTTATAGTCTAAATAATTATTATTCTCAAATTCATCTATAATATCAAACATATTTTTGTAGAACTGCGGATTGTCTGAGTTTGGTTCATATAGAGTAACCAACGTTAGGTTCATATTCCAAAGATTAAGTTTCAAACAAATGTAGTTCCCTAGTGGATCTACTTTACAATTGTGAATTTTAATATCGGCACCTTTTTTAATCAGGACAGCACAGCCTCTGGCATTTGATTTCCCAAAGCTTAAAAAGCATTCCCTCTCCCCAAAACTATAGATTTCTTTCTCAAGCTTTTTTGGCCAGTGTGTATCCTGTAAACAGTAAATTTGATAATCTTTTTCTTTTAAAAACTCTAAAACATCGATTCTTTTCCTATTTCCATATAGGCCGCGGCAATTCAGAGAACATATTTTAATGTGATTCATAAGCTGTGATTAGATACACGTGTTATATGTTTGTACATGTAATTATAATACATAAGGCAATAGATCCATAATAGCCATGCAATAATATGCCAAGTTATCTTTTCAAATACAATGTTCGATAGTATTTTATAGTTTTTATAACAGAACAAGTGTATACACTCCATTGAGGGCTGTACAAGTGTAAATGAATGTTTCACTATGAAACCAGGAAAACAACAACACAAAACACAAAAATAAAGCAAAAATAAAGAAACATTCAAAATGTGTTAATACATCACACATCTTGAGAGTCAGCATAAGGTAATAATGTGATCTGCAAATATACACAATATTGATAATTATTATACTGAGGTTGGAATGAGGTTCCTGTAAGGAAGATAACCCATAAATAATGACAGAACAATCGAGCAACCAACTATAAACAATTAACGAGTTATACAACAAACGGGGGAGCAAAAATCGACACACACAAAATGGGACATCAAATATGCTCATCTATACTTGTTAATCATTATTTAAGAAAGCATATGCACAGCCCAGTTGGGTTTAAGTAAGAGGGACAACCCATACATAATTTAAAAAAAACGCAAAAAAACAGACGCTTACAAACACTACACATTTAAACAACAGAAAAAGGAACACATATTTACACACAAAAGGAAAAATCAGAAGTACCCAGCATATTATTTTATATCTTTCAAGAAAGCATATGCCCACCAAAAATACACCTTCAATTTTCATAATTAAAAAACTACAATTCCTGAAATATAAGGAAGATGTAACAACAGGCAAAGCCATCGATAACATTCAAAGCATATTTGAGCATTTAAACCTAAACCGAAAGCGAAATTAGTTTAAATGCTCTATGCTTTTGTGTGCAAACACTTTCCAAAACAAGAAGGGAAATAGAATATTTCTTCAATATTAAAATGTGATAAGACCAACTAGCCAGTAGTTAATGTCTCTTTTTTATAGCATATTTAGTAGTAAATCACCGATTATAAAACGCACGGCCGTTAATCACAGGCGCCACCCTTTTTTAATAATACTTCCGAGGTTGCACAAAGGATTGACATTTCTACATGTTCTTTAGTTGTCACATGTTTTTGTTTCAACATAAATCAGACAATGCGATTCAGCAATGACTTAAGCATCCACATATTTACAGAAACACACAATTTTAACCCGTTTGGAAACGTAAGGATGTTGATACGTTGTGGCATGATGGAGATTTTAAAAGCAAATCGATGTCTTTAGCCTGTGTGACGAGCAAATTTCCACCCAAGTATAACTACAAATAACGATTGCTTTGAACATGCACAAGTTGTTACATGCGCAAAAACATGTGTTTGTTGCAGATCTAATTTACAGTTTTACAAGTGCCCACAGAAGATGTAGATAACGCCAAGAAAGTTGCGCTAAGGACAGGAGGTGGCGCGGAACTAACTCGAATTTATAGGGCATTGCTTGCAAGGAGATATAGGAGAAGTTATTGTTAAATACATAATATGTTTATTCCCTCGCAGATGTGACAATAATTATAGAACAAATTCTAAACAGACATTATCAATTTTATTGTTTTGGTCTAAACTTGTTTCTAGAGTACAGGTGGGTAAGCGTCCTTTAGTTTAATAAAATGTCTTGGTTGATCTATTGATTCCGATTTTAAGTGCAGCGCTAACCTGGCTTATATTTCTTAATGATATCACAATGATATGGAAATCCGGCGTTCAAAGAAGCACGTCAGTTCCGTTCTGTGCAGCGACTTTGCTGAAGAAAAAACTGTTTTCATTAAAACATCATTATCATAGAATTCGTATTATACAAAACATGCACATAATATAAAAAGGCACTCTTTCTGAGTATTCAGAAGTATGTAAGAACCCCTCGATATAAATGAATGAAAACATAATTAGCATAAATGTACCATAGTAAAATAGTTTTTGCTATTTGATGTTCGGATAGTAAAGTATTTATTTTAAATATTGCATGATTTCAGTTGTAATAATGATATAAATTATGAAAGCATTTTGCCCGGAACTGTTGAGATTTTGTTTTGTTCTGTTTTCTGACGAAATACCATAATAATACTGCGCCACGTGTTTACATCTTATTTGAAGAAGATTTGTATAATAATGCATACATAAGAAAATAAAAAAAGACCAACGAGCCGTGCCTACCATTCCAACTGCGAATGATATAAATAATATCTCTTAAACTTTCAAAGGCATAGACTGTCATCATTTTACATAAGTAATACCCTACGCAAACACGAATAGGGCTCGTCCGGCATTTGAACCCTGGATACCTCGCATACGTCTTGACCAACGAGACATACGCATCCGGACGTGTCTTTTCATAGCTAAATACTAAATCACCTTTGATAAAAAACTACATCTCGTTTAAGTGAATAATATATAACGATTGCACAAATAAAAACCTCAAATATAGATACATCTGAACTAGTGTTTGACCTTTCTTATCAACATGAGATGAAGTTACCGTTACAAAAGTGACCCGTTGATTCTCGCTGTAGGTGCGAGAGTTCCCGGGTTTCAATCCCGGAGAAGCCCGAATATTTTGCAGTTGTTATGCTGTATCTAACTTGTTTACATGTCTGCATGTGCAATCAATAGTTGGCATTGATTTGGCATTTATTATTCAATTCTGAAAAGCATTGTCTGATTATTCCAACAATGTATATTATAAATAATTGATTTATGTTTATATATATATATATATATATATATATATATATATATATATATATATATATATATATATATATATATATATATATATATAATCCGAATCATACGTCCCGATCAACGAGTCTTGACTTAATATTTTTTACGGACGACTTTATGTAAAAAAGCTTTTGCGCGACTGGTTTGCCACCGGGACCTCTCGCACCCTAATCGTACCTCTACACCGACGAGTCATACTTATCTGTTCGTGTCTTTTATGGAAAACTTAGTACTTAATCAACGAAGATAAAACAACTGCAACGCGTTCATAATTTTTAAACGATTGCACTATTAATGGCTATCTGTCTATCTGACTATTTGACCTTTCTTATCATATTGCGATTAATTTACGACTTTTATTAAGTCTCGTTGGTCTATGAGTATGATTCTCGCTTTGGGTGCGAGATGTCCCGGGGTCAAATCCCGGACGAGCCCAAATATTTTGCAGATGTTCATAATAGTTTAATGTCTGGATGTTCATTCCATTGAGCGTTGTGATTCTTTCTTCAATATGAAAAGATGATAAGACCATCTAGCCAGAAGTAGGTGACCATGTATGAGGTGGCGCAAAGGATTGATATTTGTACATGAGGTTTCGTTTTTCATTTTATAAGTTTTTGTTTCAACATAAATCGGACAATACGATTCGGCAATGACATTAAAGCATCCACATATTTACAGAAACACACATTGTGTACCCATTTGGAAACGTAAGGATGTTGATACGTTGTGGCATGGTGGAGTTTTAAAAAGGAAATCGATGACTTTATCCTGTGTGCCGAGCAAATTTCCACCCAAGCATAATTACAAATAACGATTGCTTTGAACATGCACAAGTTGTTAAATGCGCAAAACAACATTGGTTTCTTGCAGATCTAATAGACAATTTTACAATTGTCTTAACAAGATGTAGATAATGCCAAGAAAGTTGCGCTAAAGACAGGAGGTGGCGCGGAACTAAAACTGAAATGCATAGGGCATTGCGTGCACGTTTTAGCACGTTTTTTTGTGGTTGTGTTTTTATGTCTTTATAATATAAATATATAGAATAAACAAATTACACAACCGCATAATATAGCAACGCTTCATCATGTACTGCAAATGTAAGAAATTTTGCAAAGTAATCATTTGAGCACATAACTATTGGTTATAACTCAAGCATCCATCACCTAAGCGCATTTAAGTCATGTTGCGCAAAATAAGAACTTTCGTTGGAAAGAGAAAAGCAATGCCTCTGGTGGGAAAGTCAAAAACACTTGTTTCTTGTGTAATACATAATGCAAAATTTAGTTTGTTTTAAGTGAGCGGCGCTGAAAAGAACAACTCCTTATTTCAACACTAGGCGAGGAGTACACAGGTCACAATAACGGTAATACAAGTATAACAAAATGTTAACATAAATAATATTCAATTTGTTAGATTAATATGTCGATACAGCAGAAGTTATTGTTAAATACACAAATTGTCTATTCCTTCGCAGATGTTACAAAAATTAAAGAACAAAATTCTTAGAATACGTAATCAATTTTATTGTTTTGTCTTAACATTTTTCTAAGGTGCGGGTGGGTAAGCGTCATTTAATTTAATTACATGTCTTAGTGGATCTCTCGTTTCTGATTTTGAGTGCCACGCTGACCTTGATTTTATATCTTAATGATATGACAATGCTATGGAAACACGACGTTCAAAGAAGCACATCAGTTCCGTTTGTGCAGCGACTTTGCTGAAGAAAAAACTGCGTATTTACAAAACATGCACATAAATATAAAATGCACTCTTTCTGATAATTCAAGTATGTAAGAACCCCTCGATATAAAAAAATGAAAACATTATTAGCAAAAACGTGCCACAGTAAAGTATTGTTATTTGATGTTCGGATAGCAAAGTATATAGTTTAAATATTGCATGATTTCAGTTCTAATAATGATATAAATTATGAAAGCATTTTGCACGGACCTGTTGTGCTTGTTCTGTTTTCTGACGAAATACCATATTTACATACTTCTCACGATACTTCTTGCAGAGAGCGATCATCACAATCAGTACAATAAGCGCAAGAACTGCGACACCGGAAGTTGCGAGCCCGGACTGAAGGTTGCTGAGGGTCCATGTACTGGTCTGTGACTGCACATGCCGGGTTTCTGTTTGAATGTGTATTGTTTTACATAACACATAAGTCATAACTAAGTCCTTTAAGTGAATTAAAAATTTATGTTAACAACAATTTTGCAATATATATTTTGTAATATTTACCAGCATGAACTTCATTCCTCGATTGTTAAATGAGATTTGCACATGTTAGCATTAAATGACCGATCAGTTGTTGACTGACCTCGAGTTCTATGTATGTTGGCATTATTTGACTGCCCTTAAGATTTACACATGTAATCATTAAATGACCGATCGGTTGTTGACTGATCTTTAGATTTGCACATGTAATCATTAAATGACCGATCGGTTGTTGACTGATCTTTAGATTTGCACATGTTAACATTTAATGACCGATCGGTTGTTGACTGACCTTGAGTTTTATGTATGTTGGCTGTATTTGACGGACATTTAGCTGTGTTTATGTTGGTAGTTGTCAACTGACCGAAATTATAGGTTATTAGACGTTTCACTGTACAATACGGAGATATATTTGGACGAGCACACAGTTTAAGTCATATTGGACGAGCCGTTAGGCGAGTCCAATATGACTTCAAACTGTGTGCGAGTCCAAATATATCACGTATTGTACAGTTTAAACGTCTAATAATCTTTTTATTCTATATCCCTTGCTAACGCTCTTTTGTTTCTTCTTTAAAATATATTACCAAACCAGCTTTCCGTATTTTTATTTTCATTCATCTGATTACGCAATTTATGACGTATCTCGTGTGACGCCATTTCTCTGACGAAACATACTAGTATAAGCAAGACTTTCTACATTTTAAGGACAACACTAATCACTATGGACGTGTTTGTGTTTAACAGTAAATTAATCATAATATTTTTTTTAAATCATCGAACGAATCCAAAACGTATTTCGGATTGTGTGTTTGTAATGCATAATTGTTAACTTCGATAGGAATAAAGCAACTCGCTCCGACAGGATTACGATTTCGTAAATCGTGTTTTGGGTCAGAATGGTTAGCTTGGATACAAACGCTATCAAAGAAAGTGTGGATTTAAATACATTTCGATAAAGGGATGGAAGAACAGAATATGGAAGGGCATATCATTTAACTGTGTTGCTATAAGCATTGGATTAAAGCTGTCATTGAGGTTAATAAAATAGAGTTTTTGTTTTGCTGTTGCATTTGTTTTTCAATTTCAAACAATAACAATATCACTTGCTGTTGCATTTGTTTTTAATTTCTAACATTTATCCAATTTATTTATTTAAGAAATACAATCTAAATATCGCCTGTGTGAATCGAATATTGTACATTCGGATATTTTTTCTCGGTAACGGCTTTTATCGTTATAAAACAATTGCTTAGTGCACTTGTACTCAACTGTCCAATATGGAAAAAATACAGACTTTTTGGATCCAATACCGGAATATATTGGACGGTCACGTGGTACTTATGAAGAATGCCCATTGGATGAATTTATTGGATATAGAAAAATTGCAGTCTTCACGATAGTTCATTTTATCCACTAGCCATTCGGGCTACTGGAATGGTAAAGACAAGTAGCCCAGCAGCAAAATTACTAGCCCAAAGTAAATTTGTTAAAATATACACCCTGTTAAAGGGTTTCATCTTTCAATAGCAGTTAATCTATTAAAAAGTAAAATTGTATCCAGGGTATGTTAACTGTAAAGCCTATTGCAAAAACAATTGCAACACAATATAACAAGTCAATGTAATTATGTCCTTTATTAATTATAAGTATTTAACATGTGATAAACAACTTCTTCGTTCATCTAATCATCACTGCAATTGACATGACGCCTTATCTATGATCGCTCTGCCCACTAGAATTGATCCACCAATCAGCGATCGATTAATCGGGCGCACTCGTTAGCAATGACCTATCCGCCATTTTCTAGACAAGCTACATGTTAAGGTTCACTTTTATTCCAATGAGTTTCTTTTGTTTTCCTCTTAAAAAAACGATTAAAAATGGTTAAACGGTGTCAATGGGGATTATGTAACTCGGACAATCGATATCCTGAAAGATTAGTTGGTGACATTTAATTTAAATCGTTTCCAAAGCCGAAAAGAGATCTTGAGAACTGTAAGAGATGTATAAATACATGCGGTCGTCACCACGAACAACTGAACGTCAACACTGTCAAAGACAATTATAATATATTTTTATCGGATATACTAGCAGATTTAAATAGTTTATGTTATCGATCTGATTATCACATAATATTTCACTTTTTTAAAATAGTTTTATCAGTTACTAGGTCAGAAGCGAGGTTTATCTTCATTACTTAAAGAGAAATAAAACCCACCATGAAGCCTAATTCATGCTGTGTTTTATTACTCTGATAGTAATGCACTTAATTGACATCATACATGTTATTTGAAGGTGACATGTGATTTATTATCTTATTAACGGTATCTACACATTTGCGCTCATGTGGTGTCACCAATAAACGCTTTTAATCCACACTAGGAGCTCGAATGCCTAGATCTCATTTTTTAAACGAGTTTCTATATTTTGTTCGGATTAAAAAAACGGAAATGAAATATGGCAAAAACGGTGTAAATGCAACTCTGACATTTGGTATCCAGAAAGATAAGTTAGATGAATTAAATTTACACCATTTCCAACGCGGAAATGCGGTCTTGAGTGGAAGCTTAAAAAATTATTGAGATCCCCTTTAAAGAACATTTATTTATTTCACAAACTTGAAATGTCATATAAGCAATAACTAAGCATTATTAAGTATGTATTATGTGTGCATGTAAAATAATTGAGAATTTTGGTACCCAATTCGTGTAACTTTACGAAATCCCCGTTAAAAATCGCATTTCTGTGTGTGTCAGAAACAAGTGAAAACCATTTTGTTATTATTTTAATAAATACTTATCGATAAATGCTATTGTAAAAGAGTTATTATTACTGATATTAGTTAAACAATAAATGCGGTAACTTCGCGGAAGTCGTTACCTGCGCGAGCGTCTGATATTGGTAGCCTTATTAATTTATAATAGCCTGACCGTATTCCCTTTCGTACAACGCTAATTTTATATCAGACAATGTCAAAACGACTGTGTTGGTTTTGCGCTTTAAATTATAGTGATTGATAAATGTCCCATAAGCAATGTTTAATATGATTAATATCACTTTTATACGCAATAACATGTGGGATTGAGGTACCCACCCGGCGTCAGAAAGCGCGTAAAACTTCGCCGAATTCCCAGTTATAAAGCGCTATTTCGTGTCAATACACGGGTAGGGGGGAATGTTTCTGTAATAATTTTGTTAATAACACGGGTAAATACCGGTGAAGTGTTAATTTATTGCAAATACCACCATTACACGTAATAACGGGTTCGATTTCGGGAAGCGCGCAAGCGTTTGAGAGCGTGTTTAATGTACCGATTTACCCGTTATAAATAGCTGATGTTCTCTTTAATCTTATATTTTTTGCATTTGCAGAATAACTAAATGGCATCAACCCCTTTACATGTGTAATATGGTGTTAAACAAGTCCATTAAATCATCCGGAATATCGCGTATTTAGGTGGGGGGCTAGGGGGCTAAAGTCCCCCCAGCTGGCTGGCTAGACACGATTTTTAATAAAAATGAGCCCCTTACAGTTACAATCCACTTGTGTATTTCCTGTCATATGTCCCTATTAAGCCATAAACAGCTGTCGATTTGTGTGATTAGCCCCCAGGCATGTGTACAGACGATCTAACATTCGTCAGCTAAAGTGCACGCTTCATTGGCTGTAAGTAATAAACTGCGCTATTTGATTGGCTGAAGAAGATACATTCAACTAATGAAATTCATCCATACATTTAGCTATAGATAAATGTTTTCAAATGGCTGAGGCAGCAACACCCGAATTAAATTACACAAGAAACCTAACGACTCCCTTTGTTGACACTTTTGTGAACGAAATGGCACCGAAATGGACTTGTGAAAAACAATATTTCAATTTGTAGCAATTAAAGAGTTTAGACGAACACAATGGACAATCATTATTATTTTTTCGGTAATTTCTTTGATGAATTTAGTTGGTATTAGCTCTTTAGAGTGATAATCCTATTGAGTAACAAGTTATTGCCAGTGAAATTCAACTGCACACTTAAAGCGGGTATATACGATTTTGTCAAATATTTATGAATTTATATAAAATGTGTAAAAAAACGTATGATATATATATTTAAATATAAATTAAAATAAAAGTTAAGAAGAACATGTGTCGAAAATGTGAAATAAGCCAGATATTTAATTCTGAAATTGAAAACGGCTGTACAGCCGAATTCGCCAGCATGTATACCATACATGTACGATGTGAATCTAAACTTAGTTTAACGGGTTGACTTATCCTGCAACAATATCTATTCATACGACACACGAACACTAACTCCAATCCTAATACAAAGACGAATGCTTCGGTTATTGTAGGAAAATATGTACGTCACAATCGGCTCGGGGCGCTAATATGTCTTTGCTGCATTTTATGAAATTCGGCTTTAATGTATAATTTTTCTTGTCTATTTTGTGTTATTGTAACATATTTTATAAATATATTACAATTAAACACATATAAAAAAATCGTATATACCCGCTTTAATGAATGGCAATTATTTTTTTGTTTTGATTTGGTTATTTTACAAATCGGGCTTACTGCTTTGATGTTCATTCGTAGTTTTTAAAATTAAAAAGACTCAAAAATGAAGAATTACTTTGCAATATGAAACTAAATCATTTTCTTAAAGCGTGACAACATCGAGGCAGCAACACCCGAATTAAATTACACAAGAAACCTAACGACTCCCTTTGTTGACACTTTTGTGAACGAAATGGACACTCAATTCAGTGATTTGCAGACTAAGGCAGCCATGGGATTGAAGTTTATACCTGAACAAATGTGCTCCTCTCCTGTCAGTGCTTGTGACCTTGAATGGTTCAATGATGATCTCCCTTCCCCTCAGTCCCTTCCTGCCGAGTTGCACTTTATATGGCAGGCTAGGTGGAAAGGTGTACCCAACCCACCTACTACCCTTCAGGGCTCTGTTGCAGATTGTGATTCCCAGCTGTACCCCACCATTTACACTGTTTTGTCCATATCATGTGTGTTCCCTGTCACATCATGCGAGTGTGAAAGGAGTATCAGTGCCCAAGGACTTGTTAAGACAAAACTAAGATCATCAATGGGTCAGGACAGGTTGTCCGCTGTGTGCCTGCTTTCCATTCATAGGGACATGGACATAAACATTTTAATGTTGTACCTAAGTTGACCTAGTAGGATATCCAACAAGGTTAAATAGGAGGTCCACCCATCTAACTCCGTTAAAAAAAGTTATTGATAAAGATAATGTCTCCCACCACTTTAGTGGTTTGAGAGACATTTGATTTACCCCTGTGTGTCTGTCTGTCCGTGTGTCTGTCACACTTGATGTGTGAACTCAAGTTCTTATTTGTTTCACATGCACTTTTATCATGCAAAATGCTGATTAGATAGCAGGAAATCGCATCATTTCAAGGTGCCATTAAAAAAAAAATCGACGACGGAAGGGGACACCCCTCCCGCACCCTATTGAGCCCCCCCTCTGAAAATTTTCTGGATACGCCTCTGTTTAAAATCTATATGCAGTCTATAGGCAAAGAAGCCATTTTGGTGTTAGCTTGTCTAGGTTTTCTTCATGCTGAGCCACGTGATTAAGTGGGCGGAGCGATCACTGATAAGGCGTCATGTCAATCCTGGAGATCCTCTTAGTCAGAAACCATATCCTGTAAAACAAGCAACCTGATAGTTATTTTCCAGAAGTTTACTTGACAAGTGAAGGCATAGATGGCATACTTTTATCATACATGTTGACTTTTTTCTTATGCTGTGTTTTTAAGCGTAGCTTATTAAACTCTGTCTTACAGAAGTAGCTTCTCCTTCATCACTGATTTTTTACCACTTTTCTTGAAATTCACGTTTCCGTGATTTTTCATAGTCATTTGTTGACTTACGACCAGACGTGGGCAGTTTCTTGCCTGGCTTCGCTCCAGCTACGTATTTAAGCATTATGCAGCCTTATGCGCGTAGGGACTTACAACTTTGGAAATAAACACACAAACAAGGTTACAAAGTAAAACGATGTTTATTCCGGAAATGCAAGCCGCGTACGTTGATAAGTTTACTTCAGAAAACACATCAGCATGACGTGTGCCAATAGTAAATAATCAGTCTAAATTGTTCACCACGTGGCCTGTTTTACGACTCAAAAATGACCGTTGAATGTATGGACCAATCGGAACGCGTTTAAATCTCGTATTTTAGGCGAAGTTGAACGAAGTTCTGTCGGAAATCTTCGCAAAGTACTCACAAAATAATGACTTTTATCACACTTAAAAATGAAACAATATTGATACACGGAATTTCTACTGGCCCGACGGGCATACAATATGGCAATTTTAATAGGCCAGAGCTATAATTTACACGCCCAGGCCAACGGGCGTGCGCTTATTTTGCAGACTGTAATTGTATATATGTTGGCATTATTTAACGGTCCTTTAGCTGTGTATATGTTGGTAGTTGTCGACTGACCTATTGTTGTAAATATGTTGGCATAATTTGACGGACCTTTTGATGTGTATATGTTGGTAGTTGTTAACTGACCAATAATTGTATATATGTTGGCATTATTTGACGGACCTTTAGCTGTGTATATGTTGGTAAATTTCGACTGACATATAGTTGTATATATGTTGGCATTATTTGACGGACCTTTAGCTCGTATATGTTGGTAGTTGTTAACTGACCAATAATTGTATATATGTTGGCATTATTTGACGGACCTTTAGCTGTGTATATGTTGATAGCTGTCGACTGACCTATAGTTGTATATATGTTGGCTGTATTTGACGGACCTTTAGCTGTGTATATGTTGGTAGTTGTCGACTGACCTATAGTTGTATATATGTTTGCGGTTGTTGACTGAACGTTAGGTGTGTAAATTTTGGTATTTGTTGACTGTCCTTTTTTTCGTTATATTTTAGCATTTTTGGCTTATCTTCAGAGGTGGTCTTGGTATCATCTGTGGATTGGTTTGAAATTATAGATTACCTACCTTGTGCTGTGCTAATTACCGTGTTTCCATGGCAACCCAACACGTCGAAACCCAGAGCGATGGACCCCATCGATGCATTCGGATAAATTCTGTACACAAACGCACGAGTAAATAAATATTCATGTTATTTTCTTCCGACTTCAATAGAGATGCAAACACTGGGATCGATCATTGTCTCCAAAACCAATTTATCAAATGTCTGTTTTGAAATATCATATCTGCTTTAAAATATAAAATCTACTGGGCGATTATCTTATCTTACGACAGTTTGATATTTATTACTTTTCTATGCACATATCAAGTAAAATAAAGTAGCACGCAGACATTTTGCGAAAGATTCCCGATAAATTGATGAATAACAAAGACTTTTAAAATATTCATTTAAATATGAACTTTATTTAAAGAAAACTGTTGAGATGATGATTGTTGAACGTAAAAATGGATTCAAGTGATTTTTTTTATCGTTTCCTTATTCACTTAAGGCACTATTGTAAGTATGTTCATTGTTTCTACTATTTGCTTACTTTTTGTCAGAAAAGATAAGAGCCATGATGTTCCTTATTCATCTAAGTATTTTAAACCTCTGACATAGATCCGTTGTTTTGTTAACGACATCTGTACAAAAATAATCCTACCTGTGCGTGGCTTTAGATTCAGTAAAAAGTGCGTAAAAATCTAAAATGCGGACGGGGCTAAAATTGTGTAATCTAACAATGGCAACATAACACTGTATTTTATTTAAAAAAATCAGACTGGTGTTATCAGGTCATTGAGATTCATGCAGTGTCAGTTCTTACTCCAACAACTTCTTTTTACAATTTTTCAAAAAACAACATTATGTTACAGTAAATTAGCTCGATACTGGTTTAATATTTATGCATTATCATCCAGCCTTGATCCGTCAAATCTGCGTTTTAAGAAGTCTTAATTTTTTTCAAAGGAGTTTGATTTTCAAATCGAGGTTTTAGTCTATGCGGGTGACTGACAGAAAGTAACGAAAAAAGGGTGAGTAGATATGTTTAAACTTGCATGGTGAATTCAGAATAACATTTATGAGAATTTCGTATAAGTTTCTAAGTGTACGTGTTTGTGCAGATTTGTGTCGATTGACGCAAATAAAAAAAGCTTCTGAGAAAAACATAGCCATTAAAACACATGAATAACCTTATCCATCGTGCAGTCACGGCGGTGAAATTGCTGGTGACCGATGCGTTAGGGTCAGCGTTTCCGTCGAAAAACTTCGCTTCACCGCCATCTCTAGTGTTCAGTAACGGACTGAAGTGGACACCGTTCGTGCTAAACAGGAAGGTGTACGCTACCATCCACACACGTCCGTCCGCCCGTGACGTCATAGGATGCGAGGAGGTCCACCTGAATGTAGGATTTGAAGTCTCGGGACCTGCAAGAAGTTTTCGTCGTTGATTGTTTCTTAAATCTGTTTGTTTTAGCTCGATTGTTTCGGACGCCAATTGTTTATAAAGACACTCTCTAATCAGTAACCCGAGTAGACATAGTAGTTCGTGTTTTTGGAAAGATTCTGAAAGCACTCCACGACTAGAAAACGAACCCGGTACCTCTCGGACGTATGGTAAACACAATAAGAATGACGTCACTGTGGCTGTATTGTGACGTTTGAACCAAACAACATTATAATTATAAAATCAAACTTCCGGATGATTCTATTGTTAAAGAATAGAACTAATATTGTTTAACTATGCAATAAATGACTTCTACGTGAAACATTTCATATTGATCATAGTTGGCTTCAAGTATTATTTATATTTCAAGAAACTCGACACCTAACTCGGCAGCCCATCCGCCCGCGAGTGTGACATTCGCTAAAAGGTTTCTGGGGCCCTGTATCGCTGAACTGACCTCGTCCCGCGCCGCCGACGAAGACAGTTAAGTGTCCGAGAAAGATAGCGGATTGCCACAACTTAGTAAAACTAAGATGTCAAGGCACACTCTACGCCATATGACTGATTATGGAGAGATCTCTTATTAACTCCTATTCTGGATTACCTGCCCCTGACACTTCAGTGATGGGCGGGAACCAGAATAATTAACTTCCTGCCGTCAGTACGCACCACGTCATGAATAACCGATTGAAATGTTTGTATCAATATTTATTGTTGTAAATAGTTATCTTTTATTACCTTTTTGCGTTTGGTTGTTAATCATATATAAAGGTTCGGATATCCAGAACATTACACGGAATTGTATTAAATGAGAACAGTAACATACTTGAAATCCTTCCACATATTGTATGATTTAACTTGCAATGACCTGGTAATTGTTGACCTTTGACGAGCAGGTAAGCACTGCAATGAGTGTATCGACAGTTAAAGGACCAATTCAATTTATTATGATATACTGCTGCATGATTGTCGATCCACGTGTTGTTTTCCCGCCAAATTATAAGGATAGATGACGTTCTTATACAACAATCGTGTAAATGATATTTTGATCTGATTAAAATCTAATTTTCGAAGTTTCAAGAACGTTTAAAGTGACTTTAACTATAATCATTGCAACAAATAACAGTGTGTTTTAGCAATATTTCAAATTATAACATAATTCAAAGGTTTGTATTCGAAAATATTTACTAACTTTAGTTAAGGGCTTGTTTCGAGATGTGTTCATGTTTACAATACTTAAATTTTAATTTCGATATTTTTTAATGTGACCATTATCTAGAGGTCTGTACAAACCACCAAAATTAGCTGAAATCCTTAAACATAAGTTTGGCAGTTAATGTCGTGGATTTGTGACATGACTTAAGATGTATACGACCCCATGGGGCATCTTTTAAACAAAATTAGTAAAGGACCACCATTGTATGATGTATTATTAAGAGGAATGATTCAACTTCATATCAAAATGCTTCTCAATAAGACAGAGTATGTATACATTTTAATCTTCTAAATAGTAGTAATAAAGGGACCTTTAGAAAATTATCTATGTACTGTATAACAAGCTTTACCACATATGAAATTTGTATTAGTATTTAACACAACGTTTAGTATTGTCATTTATGTACTGTTTGGTATGAAATGAATGTACTCTGATTGTGCCTGTTACCACTGATTTCTGTTAACATGTAAAGTTTATAATGATATGAATGTACTTTGGGTTTTTTCCTTTTTACACCTGATTACCGTATATACAGTTGTTTATAAACTTTTTTCATTGTTTATATGAACACACACAACTCTCGTGAATTCTGTATTTATTTCTTTTATTTATTTATTACGAATAATTGCATGGATGTATGCATGTCTTATACTTTGAATGACGTTGAGCTGTAATATGCTTAAGTGAATAAATTATTTGTTCTCTTCTGGTCTGTTATGATGAACAAATTCAATTATTAGTACATGCCGAATTCACTACATCTAGGCGTTGTAATATCAAAAAGGAAGCTTTGAAAAGTAACCCCTTTTATACATATAAGGCAAACAAAATACTTCCAATATGTAACTCAGGAACGTGATTTTAAGAAACATGGTAGATAACTACGTCCGATGTTAATAGCAAAACTAAAAAATAGTGCGTTATTTTTCTCGGACTCTGTACTATTCTTGAAAGCCCTCAATCATGATACGAAATTCATTTGAATTCAACAACAAATAATGAATATTTTAGATGTTTTTGTTGACAATTACTTATTTAGAGATATGTTGCCATTTGACGGAATAAAATAAGGCATGTAATTAAACAGTTAGCAAAACTCTAATGTTTCATAACATCTCGTGTTTTAATATTGCACAACCATTGCAGCTGAAGTTGTATGATAGCACTTGTTCGTCAACACATATCGCACGAATCTTTAATGTCACACTTTTCTGTCTTCATTCGGACTAGTGCTTGTCATCTACACATATCTTGTTTTGGCATCGAGGTCTTTGAAGTCAAAAAGTAAGTCTTCTTATGCATCCTTAAGGTCAAGATTGCCTTAAGACAATTGCTTCCGTAAAAAGTCTTAACGGGCCCTTTTCACAGATTTTGGCATGTATTGAAGTTTGTCATTAAATGCTTTAAATTGATACAAGTAAACATTGGTTCTAACAAGCTCCAGTAAAAAACATCAACAATACAATTACAAAAAGAAAACAAAGTAACCCTTAACTGGGCACGAACTACTGACCACTGGAGTCCTGGAGTAAAAGTCTGCCGCTTATACCACTTGGCCATTCGTGCTCGTACAATGAGGGGTGTAATTTATACTTTTTATAAACAATCCTCGTAGTTTCACAAAATATATCGACAACAACAGAACTTTCCAAATCATTCAACCGTTTCGCGTTGCAACGCTTCATTATTTTCAGGTTTTTAAATCGTCAAAAGATGCATATAATGGCTATTTTAGAGCATGGTAAATTTAAATTATTACTGTTTTCCTCACAAATATCACGAACAATAAAACGAAAATTGTGAATCTGAAACACTTGTTTTAGTTTTGAAAATTTGCCATAACGTGAAAATGCCACTTAAAAACGTTTAAGAATTACTTACGTTCACAGTCGCAACGGTATCTAATCTTGTAGTCGCTGCATGTCACAGGGGCGTTGTCATCGTTACGGAATTCAAGCCCGTGGTTGATCGTGCATGAAATCATCTCCCCAGTGCTGTATGATGGAATGTCGTCTACGGTGCGACAATCGATGGCCGATATACGCCCGCCGGCACAGAAGGTAGACAACTCGTGCTGGTTCATAACCTCTCGGTCACCTGGGCCCGAGTCAGGAGAGTCGCTATTGATCCAGAAGCCCCAGCGCGTCAGGAATGGCACAACGATATCGTAACCATGACCATGCGGTGTTGTTGATGCTAGTAAGAAGTTAGTATTGAACAATCTTATATATCGTCGTCACACACAAGAAAAATGTGTCCAATAATATTGTAAATTTTCATTTGAGATCCTCCAGATTTATATATACTGTTTGTTTTATAGCAAAAATGCCAACGTACAAGTATATTGTAAATTTTAAAGACCACAAACACATGTGCATTTCGTTCTAATTATATATTATATAATAACTTATATTTGAATAAAGCTTCATGGTAAAACACATACCTTCGCATGTGCAATAGTATCTGATTTGGTAGTCACTGTACGGGATCGGGTCATTGTCACCGTTCAGACACACGGAGCAGCCCTCTATGGTGCACTGCATGACTTCCCCAGTACTGTAAGAGGCAATGCCGTCCACTGTCTGACATTCCACAGCGGTGATCTTGCTAGTCGGACAGAAGGCCAAACGCTGAGCAGAGTTTCACGACTAAAAGTGGGGACGCAATTTGGGATCAACAAACTGGTATAAGGAAGAATATGTTTTGAATATGATTTATTTTAAACATTTATTATGAATCATTTTATCTGATTCGAACCTTTATCAAAACACAATAACACCATAAAATTTTTTTGTAGGATGAAGTGCAACTGGTGTGTCTGCTTTATATGTGAACTTGACTAAAACATGTGAACAATCTGATCTTAAAATGTTGCTGAATTCTCATAAGGGGTTCATTAAAAGGAAAATAAAACATGTGTCATGTCACAATCCAACAATTGTGCCCCTTTCTAGTAATGATATGAAATATTATCCTGCCCAAAACAAACACATGCCGTTAATGAACCTAGCTTTGGATGGAAACGTTTAAAGCATAACTATTTGAACCTTTTAAGAATGTGAATATTATATTTGTGTATAGATAAACACGAAACTTTATGATTAACAATGCCAAGTCCATGGTAACACACCTCTCGATCGCCGTCGCCGGTGTCGGGCTTGTCCGTGTTGATCCAGGATGACCACTGGCAAGTGCAGGGAAATGGTGTCTGGCTGGTGTAGCATGGCGGGTAGGCAGTCGGGTTACCGTGAGGACCCACAGGGATTGTTCCGGTACAAGAGTCGATACAGTAGAGTCGCACTTCGTAGTCTTCGAACACGGCGCCAGTCTGACCTTTATCTTCGCATACCAGACCGCGGTTTACATCGCACGTCACGCCCGCCTGATTGACCGCTGCGAAGTCACGATGAGTGCCGACCTAACGGAATTCGATGCGCACGAGAAACTCGCAAAACTTGTGCTTCATACGCAGGTTGTGGATGGTTTCATAACCCCCCTTACTAGCGCCGGTTCGGACGTAGCTGTTCATGGAATCGGTCCAACCGCAGAACGGTTTTGGGGAAAAGGGAAAGCCCACTCCGCTCGTCGTTGTTGGCGTTGGTGTAAGTGTTGATGCTATAAATTTCAAGAAAATAATGTTTAGCCTGTTATAAAACCAGTTTTGTGTTTGTCCACTTGCTAAACCCTTTTATTCTTATTTCATTTTTTTATGCAATTGAAGTTTCCAGTGGAGAAGATTTCAAACAACAAATATAACCGTTGTTGTTTTTCATAACATTACTGCCCAGGTGTAGTCATTCGTACCCTTTCTTTGCTGATATTGCAATCGCCGTTTTAAATTGGCCTCTACGTTTTCAGCAGAATGCAATGACGCGGAGTATACAAAGGAATGATAAACATACACTATCTATACGAAGAAACGCACTTACTTCCACAATCGCAGTTAATGCTGACTTCATAGTCTATGCATCCTATGGATCCCTAAACCGAGTTTAAGAACACAAAACCTTTCTCTAGCGAGTACTTTGTGTCGAAGTCAGGAGACATTATATACGACACCCTCGTGTCCCGCACGCGGCTCTGGATTCCCGAAGGATTCGCACAGAAGCTGTAGTACTTCCGGAGCTCTGAGAGCGGCTCGATATCGCCAAGACCCTGTCCCTCCCACGTGTAGAGCACGGTGGGCGTGTCGATGCTCATGAACTCTGACCAGCCAGGCGTGCAAGTGTACGGCATGGAGGTTGTCATGTTGCGAGATACGGTGGTTGTCATGTTGAGGAGAAGGGTGGCGGCGTGGTGGTGGTGGAAACCTCCGATATACCTATAATCAAAACAAAAGCAAAGCTCATTTGTTTAACTAGTTTCGACCTAGCGTCAATCGTAACTTAGTAATGCGCATGTGATTTATTTGCATGACAAACAAATATATTTTTTTATCTAACTCCGGCTTTTATGCATTACAATATTAATGACCGCCGCAATAATGACAGTATAATCCAAAAGAAATATATGACCTAATTAAAATAGGAAACAGATCACGCGTGCATTTGATCAATTGTTCAAGAGTATCAGATAAATGTTGGCAAGCGATAGCGAGTATGGCGTGTTAAACGTTGCAAAATTCAATGTTTCCATACTTATATGGTATATTTGAATATGTATGTTCTATATTTCCATTTTTGTGTGGTATATTTTCATATATTTGTTGTATAAATTCATATATAAACATATATGGTTAACTCCGATAAGTGTATTGCATAACAAATATATGTTGTATAATTTTATATTATGATCGATATTTTCATGTATATGTTCTTAAAGTTCATAAATGTATACAATATTGTGATATATATGTGGTATTATTCTGATAGTTGTGTGGTATAATTTTCAAATATTTGTGTGTTCTAAACTTTCATATGTGTTTGCAATAAGTCCATATGTTTGTTGTAATTGCGTACAATTGCGTTTACTTAATCTTTAATCCCATTGGCAAATTGTTTACGCAGGAAGATATCGGGTTTATATATTCTCGTGTATACACTAAGCGTTATTGTTAATTTTAGTGTAAGTATCGCTTTAAATGTCCTTGCAAAAAAACCGATTAACCCTAGCGATTATCCAGTTGCAATTGACAATATATCAGTATGCATAAATTGGCTTGTAACGAGCAAAATGAATTTTAAAAAAGTATTAGATTTGGTGTATATTTGCAAGTCTCTATTAATGTAAGTTGAATGAGCTATGGCAAAGAACCATAACTCAGAGTTAACGTACATATGATGAACATGTGTGTGCGTGTCAAGACATTAAGGCTCGAGGACCATTTATGAGTAAATAACGAGTATTTGTATTATTAACTTGAAACGTGAAAATGTTTAGGAGCCGTCTATGGCGATAGAAGAGGTTATGAACGGTATAACAAGGTCAGTTGTTGTTGTTGTAAAGATGGTATTGTTAAGGAACCTGTTGTCTGGAACAGCAAAAAGGCAATGTAAGTTGAGTTCAAGTAAAAAAGTGTTTCACTACTTAACAGTACGATTGACTTTTGTCTTAACTCAATAAAATCATCTTTTAAACTATTGAAACTATCGAAGTTGATTAACGCACACATACAACTGCGTACAATCATATCACACATTTAACTATTAATCTATGAGAATTGAAATATCTTTTTTTTAATCATGATGGAATCAAATGCGCAAATCTAAGAAGGGTCATAATGTTTTTTCGGATGAGCGACGTCTTACCGACGTATGAATTCCTGGGAGGTCCGTCCGACGGAGTCAGTGATGGGGTGTTGGACCCATTACGGCCGCCTTCTAGGTGGGTAATGGTATCACAGTTATTTTAAGAAAAATAGTACACAATATGTCGAACTGAACAGTAAGAAACAAAGACAAAATAGAAAATAAGAAATGAGCCGCATGTAAGTTGTTGCAGTAATTTCAAGAAAAGTTTACTACAATAATGGATGGCCTGAAATGGGTCATACCAGATATAGTCAATAAGCAACAACTTTGTCATATACACAAATATTTATCAGTTGCATGATGCAAATCAAATTTTGTAAGCTCAATTTAGAAATTGTTCACTAAAAATTACCCTGTTTAATGATACAATTACTAGTATTACGAATCGCTTAGTCTTCTCGTTATCTTTAAGTCAAATATTCTACTATTGCTTAACCTTTGCAGTTGCATATGTATCTGATCTTGCAATCGTTGCACGGGACGGGGAAGTCGCGGAGTTCGTACAGGCATCCATGTTCATCCACGACGTTCAATCTCCCACACACGCGGGAGACGCGGAAGTGGTTACTGAACCGGCTATGCTGGTTGATGCCGCGCCGACATTGTTAGTTGTTTCGCAAACCAATGGTATTGTACATTAAAACATGGGAAGTCCAAAGTCACACTAGATAAACATTGTACACCCATTCAATATATCATTTGCCAACTCTTGTGGCAATCACATTTGAAAACCCTTAATTAGAAACAAGACCAATTTCACTGTCATTACTGCGATTTGTAACAAGCTTCAAATACTAACACATTTGCTTATCCTGGAGACATGTTTAGTCTGACAGAACTGACTAGAGATGTGATATGTTGTCACTTCAAATCGTGTTTTTATTTAACTGGAACTGAGGTAGCTTTATGCGAACACATTTGCTGGTCGATTTAAATAATTTTTAAAAAATAAGTTGATTGTGTGACGTTGAACGTCACCAACCCTACACGAGTGGTATACAATTAATTACAAACTAGAACGACACAACTCATTGGAACACCACAGCCCCCAACCTCCACAAAAAATCAAACCAAAAACACCCCATTAATATCATCTTATTATTAAAAGCAAAAGGTCACAAACGCAAAAATATATGTTTCAATTCTGAACTTAAATAATGCATTATATCGTAATACGGTTATATTCACATATGACAGAATAACGTCGTAATGATGCGTATATTAAAAGTTTACAAATCTATGCTTTTCCTGTCATCACGTACGGAAAGTTACTAGTATTCTACCTAGCGTGGATAAGTGATAGTATACAGACGCAGCTCACAATCAAACCAATGCGGACAACGTTGGAGCAAAGGATTAAAGATAACATTCCACTCCTCAAGTTAAAATCCCCTGGAAGGCAAAAATTATCAGACCCTTTTAAAAAATAAAATAAATATGGACCATTTTATTTGGATTTAAGTTCAATCAATTGAGCGCTGTCCCTGTAAATGTAAAATATTTGCCAACATGATTTAATACTTTCTAAAACAATGTAATGCCGGAAATGTAAACGGATTAGTGTCTTGATCAGTAGGTACATGTATTACAGACTTTTTAGCTTACATTATACATATACTTTAATTTAGATTCATAAAATAATTTATAAGTCTCACTCACTCATTCAATCACTAACTCAACCACCCACTCCCTCACTCATTTACTCACTCACTCATTTACTTTATTTGTTTGTGAATATATTACAACGGATAGCATCTTTTTTCTTTGTCATGTTGCAAGTTACAAATAAAAAAATAGTTTTCAATTGCAGAAAAGAAATTGTCGCTGAAATGACTGAATTATTATCTTAAAATAAGCAGATCTGGTCAAACATAAAGCTGGCGAATATATCGCGAAAATATATGGCAATACTAAACTAACACTTTACTTGCATGTTGATCGTTCCTCCAATGTTCTGATTTAACAAATTATTTTTCATAATTCATGTTGAGTTTAATCTTGACTATGGAGAAAATTCGAGTTTAGTTTTACCCTGATGGTAAAAATAATGCACATCTAGTTACTTGAAATGCTTAAAAATGACTCGATCGCGAATTAAAACGCCCAAAGAACTAGTTTCGGAATTCGATATTAAACACTTCTTAATATGCAAACCAAATTTGAAATGGCCATTATGTTAAACCCATGTAATGAACAAGTATAAAGTGATTGTTACGGAATACCATAATGGCCATCGCCAATGCGATAGTGCGATAGTACGATTGCGATAATGCGATAGTACGATGGCGACAATGCGATAGTACGATTGCGACAATTCATTGGCAATAATTGTCATATCGTACTGTCGCCATCGTATCATCTCATTGTCTCCATCGTGCTATCGCGTAATCATACTGTCGTCATCGTACTATCGCACTGTCGCCATCGTTTTGACGCACTGTCGCATTGTCGTCATCGTACTGTCGCATTGTCATCTATCCCCTTCCAGTACACATGCGCATAATAATACGAATTTGATTTCATTATAACTGTAACCTCTTTCAAAGTACATCTTAATAAAGTCATCTACTAGTATTTTGTTTCTTCAATAAGAATAGTTTGCGTACCGGAAGGTGATAGTCGACGATGCGATAGTACTATGGCGACAATGCGATAATACGATGACGACACTGCGACAATACGATGGCAACAGTGCGATATTACGATGGAGACAATGCGACAGTACGAGGACACCAATGTTACAATGCGACAATACGATGGCGACAGTGCGATAATAAGATGGCGACAATGCGATAATACGATGACGACAGTACGATGACTATCGCATTGTCGCCATCGTACTATCGCGTTGTCGCATTTTCGCCATCGTACTATCACATTGGCGCCATCGTACTATCGCATTATCGCCATCGTACTATCGCACTATCGCATTGTAGCCCTCTGGATTTTAATGTGTAACCACGATTGCATTTACGGTATTCCGTAAATTGTTAGAGCTAGATGTATAGTCCAGTCGATTGGTGTGAAAATTGTTCACAAAATGATTAAAGCATGAAACTTTGCAAAAATGGAGTTAATGTAATAACAATTAATTTTGGATATGGACCTATCTTATAAAATTAAAATGGCGGACTTTGGCAACCATTTTAAAATTGCGGCCATAATTTGTTCATAAAAAATCTTCAAAAAATCATAACAATTCTATTTTTTCATCTATTTCAATAAAATTTGGTATACAAATTTCTAATAATATCCCCAATCAATAAACTTTTTCCATTGGCAAAAATAAGACGGCCATCTTAAAAAGCGGCCATTTTGAAAATTAAATTATTCGAAAATGCCAAAAAAAATGCATTATAGTTATTATTATTTTGTATTAATAGCAGGTTATCTTTTTTTCATTAAAATTACACACGCTTACATATTACTTTAAATGTATATCCTAACACATTATCTATGTCAATTATTTGTCAACTCAATACATGCACATATCTATTCTGGATGCCAGACTAAAATGTTCTGTAGTAATTCACGCGACGCGCTTAGCAATTGCTTTCGCAACCTCTGTCATGCCAGCTCATGCATGTGCAAATAACTGGTAATCTTAAATCAGAGCAATACCGGTCTATCTAAATGACGTAAGCTACGTCAATAGAGAATTACAACACTCCCAATATATCGACAGCTATGAGAAATTCTATTTGTGACAGATTAACAAATGATGATGTTGTGTGTCCAGCAAAACTTCGTAGCAATATTTTACAACTGGAGCAATTGATAATATTGACCACAATCCAAGCTCCACGACAGCTAAAGGATCATTGCATGGAACAGCGATTTCTCTTTTTCAACACCAATAAGTTGATAACCTAGGTACTGACAGAGAAGGGATCTTTATTAATGAAAACCTGAAAAGAGCCAATATAAAACCATTACCAGAAAGATACTCAATAGTACCACCTGTCATTCTCCCGAAGGAACCAGCTGCTGTACCACCTTTGGAAGGACGATTGATTGATGATCACTAACGCATATAACTTCACATATTTGCTTAATAGCCATTTCGCACATACATGCAAATATACATATCTATGCAGCACTAACCATTGCTTTGATAATGCGATTCTGGATATAGCATCAAACTTAATATTTTATCTGGACATATTTACCCTTTATATGTATGCTTAATTGTGCTTAATCTTGCTAATTTACAGGTGTCCTAATCATGTACGCCAGGAGATAGAAAAAGATGATGATAGAGACAATGATACAATGACATGGTCTGCCTTCCATGCAAATTTATCTCATGGTGATTTGGTTAAGGCAATTGCTTTGTCAATTTTCTAAATCCAGGACAAATACCTGTTATGGCATGTGATCAGCCACTTAATGCCCTTGCCAAAACAATCAATGGATTTGGCCTGAGAGATACGGAGAGAATCTTATTGTAGTGATGTTTGGTGGTCTTCACATACAGATTGCTGCTTTGAGAACGATTGGGGATTGGCTACAGGATAGTGGCTGGGTGAATGCGTTAAGTCAGTCTTTTGTTGCATCTGCCTGTACAGCAGACTCATTCCTTAAGTCATCACATGTAACTAGAACCCGACATGCGCATCAGATAACTGCTTGCTCATTACATATTTTGATGCATAAAGCATATACTCAATTCTTAGACAGTGTCGATAATATATGGGTCAATAGTCTCAGTTTTGAGGAGTGGAAAGAAAGAAGAGAAATGAAAAGTCCACTGTTCAAATTCTGGTCACTTACATTGAAGTTTGAACTGATAATTCTAATCTTTGTCAGGTCTCTACGAGAAATAAATTTTGAGCTGTATAAATAAGCTTTAACCATATTAATTCCCTGGTTCTTCGCTTTGCACCATCTAAATTACGCTCGTTGGCTCCCTATTCATGTGAGGGATATGATAGCATTGGACAGCGTAGCACCAAGTATAGCGACATAATTCAAGAAGGGTCATTTTGTTGTACAAAAAACTCACCACGCATTTTCTGCAATGGCTATCGACCATGCTCATGAACAAAACAACAAATTAGTGAAGGGAAAAGGTGGAGTTATCGTGCTAACAGAGAATGCATCTCAACTTCTACGATGGATGGTTTGTGGTCCAGAAATGGCTCGTGTGGTCCATGAGTTTGAGATTTCACAAGAACGTATCAAGCAAGAACAAACTAAAGGGCCGGACATAATACACCATGAGCAAGTAAAAAATAAACAGAATTCATTTGTTAAACAAGTCTAAGCGATGACAAATACTCTTGAGGGAATGGGTAATCCATTCTTGGAAGAATGTGAGGATCTTTTAGTCCTATGCACGCGTGACATCGCTGATCCGAAGGTTGCAAATACAATACGAAATATTGAAAAGATTGGGAAGAATCAATACCAGTAATATATACGGGACAGATTGGACAATTGAACTAAACCACTTTCTGATCCCATAAAACAAAACAAATAACATCTATTCAGTCGTCAAGAATCCAAGGTTGTCGCAAAGGTTAAACAGCAAATTACTTCACTGAAACAAAATTGTTCGTTATTTTCTCAGTTGTATGTCTCTTGTCAGGATCGTGACGGTAATCTTTACGAATTCTTTCGTCATGAGAATCAAGCGTATCCACCTTCTCTTTCACAATTCGGACAGTTGAGACTCGGTTCAAAGTCAGATTTGTTAGTGCCTCTAGAGAAGATCATCACATCACAAACTGAATGTCCTGAGATTGTTCCTAGACGGAGCTGTAATTGTCAATGTGCTGAAGCCAAAATTCTGCAAGACGTTCGAAGATTATGTCAAAAGCGTTTTTCTACCTTATATTGACAACCAATTGAAAACGTGTAGCAGAGTTGATGTTGTATGGGATGAATTTTGCGAAGACAGTTTGAAAGCTTCAACTCGTGGCAAGCGTGGAAAAGGAATAAGAAGACGTATTCAGACAGAATCAGCCATTTTAGGAAACTGGGCATCCTTTCTTCGCATTGATGACAAGAAGACGGAGTTATTTACCTATCTTGATGAACAGTTATCAACATTTAAAGCAGCCGATAACAAGATAGTGGTCTCGACACTCAGAATGGAAGTTGTATGCAATTACCCAAGTAAGGATACAAGTCAAATATCACCGTGTAACCATGAAGAGGCAGACAAGCGCATCATGTTACACGTTAAGGATGCAGTACAAACTGGTATGCGTCAAATAATGATCAGAACCGAAGATACTGATGTTGTTGTCATGGCCATATCGATTGTGCATAAACTGAACATACTTAACTTGTGGATAGCATTTGGAGTCGGTAAAAATCTAAGATACATACCAGTTCATGAAATCGCTTCCATTTTGGGACCTTCCATGTCCAGTGCACTTCTTTTCTTCCACGCCTTTAGCGGCTGTGACCAAGTGTCATCCTTTTCCAATCGTGGAAAGAATACTGCATTGGAAACATGGTCTGTATTTGATGAAGTAACTAAAGATTTCGAAACATTGAGTGATAAGCCAGATATCGATAGAATCAATGAATGTTCTTCAAACATTGAACGTTTTGTTGTGTTGTTGTATGACAGGAGCAGTGAGTGCATAACCGTAGATGAGGCAAGAAAAGATCTGTTTACTCGAAGAGGGCGTGCAATCGATAATATCCCACCAAGCTCTGCCTCGTTACACCAACACATCAAGAGAGCGGCTAACCAGGCAGGATTTTTCTGGGGACAGTCACTTAGCAAACAACAAGAGCCCCAACCACCTAGCTCCTGTGTGTTGGAAGCGCAACAAAGATGGAATGTGGGAACCTTTCTGGAAAACCTTACAGCAAGCTTCCGAGTCTTGTGCTGAACTCATCAGATGTGGATGCAACAGTGAAAATGGCTGCCGAGGACGTTGCAAGTGTGATAAAGCAGCTTTGACCTGCACAGCTCGATGTTAATGTGGAGGGCAATGTGATAGGGAATGAATACATTTACTTGTACTTTGGACTTGACAATAAATGTTTATTTGATCATGCACATGTGATCTGTGTTGTTTACGGATATTAAACTCTTAATTAACCTAAATTTGTTTAAAAAAAAAACTATTCAAATTATACTTATCACTTGCTATTGTTATTATGTTTGCAGTGTATGTTTCAAATGGATCGCAAAAATGTTCATGACAGTTTAATATAATTTTTTTCATTGATTTTGACAAAAGTTGCTAGAATTTCATATTTCAAGATGGTCGCATTTTAATTTGATCATATTTTTTATTATTTTGTGTTTTGATAACATTGATACGGTCATTTGCATGGTAAATACAAGATTTCAGGTTATTTGATGCACTTACAAAATTTTGATGAATTTTTAAATGTATTTTTTGCAAATTTGACGGCCGCCATTTTAAAATGGCCGCCATACCCCTTTATGCAGATTTTTGAGAGTGGGTCCATATCTGATATTGATCAGTATGCTCTTAGCTAGTATTCTGTAAATGTTCATACTTTTATCACAACGTTAACAATTCTGGTGAAATTCTGCACGAATCGACTGGACTAGTATTGAGTAATGCACTGATGTGAAGTGAGTATTGAAATTATGTGTTACGATTTTGGGTCAATACTCACACTGTGTTGGCAGTTATGCCCACAAACTGAGGATAAATTGGGTTGAAACCATCGTACTGTCTATGTAAACCTCTTTTCGTTCTTATGTTGTCTTCAGAAAACCCATGTACTGTTGTGAATTCCATATTGCTCCGATTTTCCGAATGCCTTTGAAAATACAGTATAATCAGAAATTATCCTTCCAAACAATAAACAATTTTATATATTAAATTGAGAATCACTCCAATAACATTGGTCATTCTATTTGCGAATGCTAAACATTTTAGACGAAGGAAAGGAAGAAATCTATGAAACAGCGTCCATTTAAGTAAATTACAAAGACGTGCGTAGCTGTTCTTTACACATGTGTGTGTCTTATCATGTACATTTAGTTTGTGCGTCACTATTTGAAAATCGGTACCTTGCCGTACATAAATTACACCATGCTGCAATGAGGATTCTCTTTTGCTGGTGCAGCTGTAGATTCACCGTGTGCACATGTTACATCCAAAAAGCCATGACGTTCTAACTATTTTTCTTTTGTCGATAATTTCAATTTGAGATATGTATATTTTGAGCCATGACATAAGTGGGGCAACCAGTTTCAAACTTAATTTATACTGAAGTGCCGAACAAAGAAACCAATTGAAAAGAGTATTGTATATGACATGTATAAGCGCTTTGTTTTAATATTTTACTTTTAACAGTACTACTTCAAACCTGTGATACGAATATACACATCAGTGCTTACGTCGTGTACCTGGTTTTCAGGTTGTGCAATACGATTGCACAAATAAAAACTTTCAATATACCCAGTGGGCACCCAACGTTGCTGCAACGTTGTAATTCGGTTGCATTCAAACGTTGCGGTTTGGTTATCACAATGGTGTATATGAAAGTTTTCCTGACGTTTTTTTTCCAAACGTTGCTGCAACGTTATATTTAGGTTGCATTCAAACGCAGTATTTTTTTTAAATAATTATACAAACTGTGTACTCCCAACCGCTCTTTCGAGTAATATCGTCAGATATGGACACTGTCGAGTCCGTTCCCTGGTAAGAAACAGTAATTGGTGTCTGTGGAGGAGATAATGAAACGCTTCCCGAGTAGGAATCAAACCCTCCAACTCCCGATCTCTAGGCGGACACCTCATCCACACCACCACGACATTTGGAAGTTAAAGCAAATTTTGTCGACTACTTATTTTTGGTTGAAACTTTGAAATTCGATTCTACCATTTTAGTGCATAACACAACTTAAACAAAATATTTTAACCAGCGATTTTGAGTAAAATGTCATCTTAAGCATCTTTAAGTTAACTGAGCTGTAAAATAAAAATAAAAATGCATTTTTAAAATTTACAAGAAATCATATTTTTATTGATGCCATGCAGGAACTGTATTATTATAAAGTACTGTAAACTTACCACTCGTTTCTTGAAGCAAAATAATTATTTCAAAATAATAAGAAAGCATACATTCCACCTAGCCGCTATAATGAATTGAAGGAAAATAACTAGCGGCGATACTGAATTCGAGGGAGAAAACTGCAGAAATACTGCAGACGCTAAAAGAGAAGCAACGCTGTTGCAACATCCTTCTCAAACGTTCGACCGACGTTTCGCGTGCAGCGTTGTAGAAACGTTTGGAAGTGGTTACTAATGACGCGATCAGAATGGAACGTTTCTTAAACGTCCTTGCAACGTTATGATGAAACATCCTGGTATTGTTTTTTATGCAACGTTATGGCAACGTTCGGTCATGGTTGCCGACGTTGCGACCTAAATATTACGTTTCAGCAACGTTCGTAAAACGTTTGGTGCCTACTGGGTAGATACATTTGTACTAGTATTTGACCTTTCTTATCATAACGAGATGAAGTGATCATTACAAAAGTAACCCGTTGATTCTCGCTGTAGGTGCAAGAGTTCCCGGGTTTAAATTCCCGAGGAGCCCGTATATTTTGCAGTTGTTATGCTGTATCAAACTTGTTTACATGTCTGCATGTGCAATCAATAGAAAATAGCATTGTATTTTTCAATTTCAAAAAGCATAGTCTGACTATATTTTTTTTACGGACGACTGTATGTAAAAAAAGCTTTTGCTCGTACATTTTTGCAGGCGGCTCCTCTCGCACCCTAATCATACCCCTACACCAACGAGCCATACGTATCTGTACTTGTCTTTTATAGAAAACTTAGTACTTAATCAACGTATATAAAACAACTGCAACGCGTTAATAGTTTTTAACGGTTGCTCAATTAATGGCTATCTGACTATTTGACCTTTCTTATCATATTCAGATTAATTTACGAGTACCATTACGGATCGTTGGTTTAGGGGTATGATTCTCGCTTTGAGTGCGAGAGGTCCCGGGTTCAAATACCGGACGAGCCCACATATTTTACAGATGTTATGCCGTTCGTAATAGTTTTAATGTCTGGATGTGTATTCCATTAAGCGTTGTCATTATTTCTTCAATATTAAAATATGATAAGACCATCTTGTCAGAAAAAGATGTCTTTATTAGTATATTTAGTACTTAATCACAGTTGATAAAATACATGGCCGTTAATCACGTGCGGCACCTCTTTTAAATGCTACGTATGAGGTGGCGCAAAGGATTGATATTTCTACATTAGGTTTCGTTTTTATAAGTTTTTGTTTCAACATAAATCGGACAATGCGATTAAGCAATAACTAAAGCATCCACAACAGAAACACACAATTTAAGCCCAATTGGAAACGTACGGATGTTGATACGTTGTGACATGGTGAAGCAAATCGATGTTTTTAGCCTGTGTGACGAACACATTTCGACCCAAGTATAACTACAAATAACGATTACTTTGAACATGCACAAGTTGTTACATGCGCAAACACATTGGTTTCTTGCAGATCTTATAGACAATTTAGCAATAGCTCAAACAAGATGGACATAATGCCAGGAAAGTTGAGCTAATGACAGGAGGTGGCGCGGTACTATAAATCGAATGCGTAGGGCATTGCGTGCATGTTTTAGCAAGTTTTTTTCTGTATTCATCATAGAAATATATAGAATAAACAAATTATATAACGGCATAATAGAGCAACACATCATCATGAACTGCTAATGTCAGGAATTTGCAACGTAATCATTTGAGCACACACCAATCACGCATCCATCACCTATGCGCATTTTAGTCATGTTGCGAAAAATAAGAACGTTCGTTGGACAGAGAAAAGCAATGCCTCTGGTGGGGAAGTAAATCAAAGTACTGACAGTACTGGTGTGACGATGCCTTTGAAGAGGATGAATATAAAAGCATCAATTGAAGTTTATCTACATAACCACAATTGTGTATGTGTGTACGCAAATTTTGGGTACGAACATTTGGTTACGAAAAAAAAAATGGGTACGAAAAAAAAATTGGGTACGAAAAACAATTTGAGTCCGAAAATATTTTGGTACGAAAAAAATGAAAATTAAAAAATTGAGTACGAAAAATGTTTCGTACACAAAAAATGGGGGTACGGGGAAGAAGTACCCGTGGGGAATTTGACCCATTCAGCGAAACTGGGAGGCGGTTTACATTCTCGATCAAATATAACAAGAAATATCTTTAAAAAGATATTCGACGTGTATTATCTGTACCACTTATCTTAAAAATAAATTCTGATACAGTAAAACGTTTGTGGGTTATAACATGACGTTTCAGCAGATATATTTAAAACTTGACATGATCTTTAATTACACCATGCTTTTTAATTTTACATGTATATCACACAAAACTTTATATTTCGTTGTTTTCTTTCCTAAGTTTATGATGTGTACGGACGTGATTTCACTTGCCCATGTGCATGAACATATAATTTTTCTCTTTTGATTATTGTTTTTTCTCTAATTCAATACGCTTAGACATGTTTGTTCGTTAAGTACGGCAATACTTCCATGATGATTCCCGAAAGTAGGTATGAGCGCATAGTCGTAAGAGCACTTGAATACGTGAGTTCGCCCATGAACACATGGTAAGATTAACAAAATCTCCGCGATATGACCTAATATGTGTTTAAAACAGCAAACAATATCCAACAAACGAAGAAATTATCCAGCATAGTATGTGCACTGATGTGGCTCTGTAATTTCTGTTTGATAAGTATATTAAATATGCAAAATGAGAAAGCACGCACAAGAGCGAGTTTCAAAGGTATCGCATGGCTATTATGCTGTTTATATACCATAACGTGTACAAATGGCAGGTTCGAAATAATTCGTTTTCTTTACACTCATGATCGCGTTAAACGTTAATTATACATGTTTTCATTCGCAATTTTTTCACATAATCACGACAAATGTCATATACAATACATAAAATGCATAGTTGTTTCATTGATCTATAAACATATAATGGATTGAATATAACTGATTTAAAATTAACGTTTTCAACTATTATTAAATCTTTTCCCCAGAATATGCTGTCCTATTTATGACTGAGCTTCCTTTACCATTATCACTGATGATCAGCGAGGTATGCCGATTAGAAAAATCTCAATCGGACTGGCTCGATCTTTTACATAGGTCGCAATTGTGAAGAATTAGTTCATGGTATGATAACTTAGACGAGCTGCTTCGCAGCATCGTCAAAAACACTAATTATTTCTTGTGCTATACATAATGCAAAATTTATTTTGTTTTAAGTGAGCGGCGCTGAAAAGAATAACTCTTGCTGAAATTAGCAGAAAAGAACAACTCTTTATTTAAACACTGGTCGAGGAGAACAAAGGTCACAATAACGGTAATAAAAAAATGTTAACATATATTATATTTAACTATGTTGTTTAGGGTAATATATCGGTTTAGCGGAAGTTATTGTTAAATACACAATGTGTATTCTTCTCAGATGTTACAATAATTATAGAGCAACATTATTAAAAATACGTTAGTCTATCAAGTTTATTGTTTTTGTCTGAACATTTTTTTAAAGTACGGTTGGGTAAGCCTCCTTCAATAAAATAAAATGTCTTAGTGGATCTCTTTTGTCTGATTTTTAGTGAAGCGCTGACCTTGTTATATTTTTTTTATGATATGACATTGATATGGAAACACGGCGTTCACAGAACCTCATCAGTTCCATTCTGTGCAGCGACTTTGCTGGAAAAAAACCCGTCTAACATTAAAACATCATTTTCATAGAATACTTATTTACAAAACATGAACACAAATATAAAAAGGCACTCTTCCTGATAATTCAGAAGTATGTAAACACCCCCGATATAAAAGTATGAAAACAATATTCGCATATACGTAACATAGTAAAATATTATTTGTTATTTTGATGTTTGGGTAATTAAGTATCTGTTACCAATATTGCATGCTTTCATCTCTAATAATGTTGTTAATTATAAAAGCATTTTGCCCGGTACTGTTGTGATTTTTTTTCGAACAATATACCAGATTAACGTACTTCTCACGATACTTCTTGCAGAGAGCGACCGTCACAATCAGTACAATAAGCGCAAGAACTGCGACACCGGAAGTTGCGAGCCCGGACTGAAGGTTGCTGAGGGTCCATGTACTGGTCTGTGACTGCACATGCCGGGTTTCTGTTTGAATGTGTATTTTTTAACATTACACATAAATAAGTCCTTTATGTGAATTTAAAATTTAGGTCAACAACATTTTTTCAATATATATTTTGTAATATTTACCAGCATGAACTTCCTTCCTCGATTGTTCAATGAGTCCAATTGCAAAACGTTTTTCTCAATGAACAAAAACATACGTAATTTTCTATTTTCATAAAAGCTGTTATCTTATGAAATTGTAAGGACTTCAAGCGGTTGTTGACTCAACGTTTGCTGTGCATATGTAAGCGGTTTTTGACTCACCTTTAGATTTACACATATTAACATTGAATGACCGATCGGTTGTTGACTGATCTAGAGTTTTATTATATACCTGTTTAATGCGTTTAATTAAATACAGGTTGTATCAATCGTTGAAATAAATCCCATATTTTGCTACGTGCTGTTTTCCGATTCCGTATTACCACACTAGCTGGACTAATTTCTTCGACACATTTAATTACGTCACATTACGCGCACCGAAAATAGAAAACCCCTATTTTATATTACGAAATATATTACGTTGTACATCGCGTGGCGTCATTTCTGTGACAAAACACAATAAATCTAGTTTTATTTAAACTCTCTTGAATTTAAGGACATGTCGGACGAGGTGTTTTTAACAGTTAACAATTTGTTTAAAACATCGAGCGAATGCTTAACGTATTTCGGAGTGTATGTTTATCAAGCATAAATGTAAATTTCGATATGAATACAATAAAATAGTGTGGTTTAAACTAAGTTTCGACAAAGACATGGAAGAATAGAAGTGGAAGTGCATATCGTTTCAACGTTTTTGTTATAAACATTTGATTTAAGTTGTCAACTTAATTGTTATAAACATTGGATTAACGATTTTATTAAGGTAAGCTTGTCGGAAACCTGTGTTTTACCTGTTCAAATGATTACATGTTAATTAACATAAACTGTATTCATACGCGTCTTAAATAAACTATGGCGTACCGTTTAAGTTGTTAAAGCAAAAAATACAAATGTTAACTGTTTTCGTTAGTTGTTGTATATAATAAAAGAAATATTACGCTAATCAATTGTTCAAATAGTTTGTATCAGTCTCGTGGCTTATGCTATTTCGCATCACTCTCGAGGCTCCGCCTCTCGTGCGATACGTCATCACACAAGCCACTCGACTGATACAAACTCTTGGACAAGCGTAATATCCCGTATGTATGTATGTTGGCTGTATTTTACGGGTCTTTAGCTGTGTATATATTGGAAGTTGTCGAAGTTGTCGACTGACCTTTAGTTGGATATAAGTTGGTTGTTGTTGACTGAGCCTTAGGTGCGTATATTTTGGTATGTGTTGACTATATAATTTTTCGGCGTAGCTGTATAAGCCAGCTTTTCACCTTACCAGACCTTTTAAGTATCTAATAAAATTCAAATAAAATTTCCCGCGGCTAGATACGAATGAATACACTCGATTTATTCAATTGGCTGATTTGGGCATGTCACCAGAACATTGGAAACATGGACGAGTCTTTGTACCACTGTTTTACTGCATGAAACAATGTTATCTCTAATGAAAAGGCTTGATGGATAGAACAGTTTTACACTCAACTCTCGACATCAATACAGTTTGTGCGTGCACCTTTTATTTTCAGAGGATTGCCATCGCATGTATCAGGGTCACTTCGCAGCCAGTGAATCGTTATATAATATAAGTGTTTGGGTTATCTGGAAGACATGTGGTCAGCAGAAATAAATCACTTTCTCGGGTTAACCTTCTCAAAGGGTCAATCTCAGCATGTTATCTCATTAACATCTCCAGACCATCATTGTATTGCGGTCAGCAGCAATAAATCACTTTCCCGGGTTAACCTTCTCAAAGGGTCAATCTCAGCATGTTATCTCATTAACAGCTCCAGACCATTATTGCATTGCTGATAAGGGCTGAAGTCTATCTGACTCAAGAATCTGGCATATAACCTGGACTGTGGAATTTTCTTAAGACCAGAAATTATGGTGTACGAACTGGTCCAAAACTATTCCAAACTGTCCGGGACGGTTTACCAACCTGTCCCGGACAGTTTCTTACTTATGAACCGCTCGTGCGTCTGTAAACTGTACCGGGCGATTTATTTTGTGGATTACAAACCGCCCGGGACTGTTTAGGAAACTGTCCGGGACGGTTTCCTAAACTGTCCCGGACGGTTTACAGGCATAAATTTTAGTACGGCATAGGTTCTTAAGAGGAGTCAATCAACCAATCAGAACACTCGTAACACTTCGCATTTGTGTGCCTTTTCGAAAGTGAGAATTTCTTTTTTAGTAACGTTTACTCGAGTGATTGTTCGATAATGTATCATTTGTACGCGAATATGGACAGTGATCGGTTTTTAGAGACTTGTCGGGATGTGTTTAATTCCATTACAAGAACTTTAGAGACAAATAGGTCCCTTGAGGTGATTAACTCTTCACTGACAAGATTGGATGCTCTGGCTAGAAATGTAAACAGAATGACCACATCATATCCCGAGTTTACACCGTTACTCGACAGTTTCAGGTCAGCGACTGTAAAAGAAGAAATTCGTTACCAATGTCAGAAATACTTTGCGGGCAAATACATTAATTTCGAGTACTTAAAATATTCATTTTTAACTCTGGCGTTTTGGCAGCAATGATTGATTGAATATTTTTTAAATCATGTTTTGTCCGAGAAAAATAGCGTCGCTCGAGATGACAACGATATTACATTACGACTTCTAAAGTAAAGCATTATTGTAAGGAGTGTTCTGATTGGTTGATATAAATAATACCGTATCGGACAGTTTAAACCGTCCCGGACAGTTTACTAAACTGTCCCGGACAGTTTAAACCGTCCCGGACGGTTTATGCGCACGAACGGTCCAAAACTTTCCTAAACCGTCCCGGACAGTTTGTAAAGAATAGTTTTGGACCAGTTCGTACACCATAAGAAATATGTTAAATAAAAATATTCAGCGATATAATTATGGTATGTTAATACTAGATACTTAATGTGTTTTCAACGATAAAATAATAATTAATATTTTTGATTAATTTAACAAGAATTATTCCACCATATTAACTAATGTATTAAGCATGAGCGCGATGATTCTCGATACTGTTAATAATCGACAAACCACTAAAACAGGTTTGTTCGAAGATCGCGCGTATGAATATTTAAAATATGTACGGATTCTTCGCGTGTGGCCGGTTGACTTAATGTTTAAATTTCACTTCCATTCTTCTTTTGGTTTTCTGTTTTGTATCATAGGTTTATGACCAGCAATATGTAATAATGTAAAATAAGCCGCGAAAACTGCGCGTTACATCCCGAACTGCGTGTCATGCAGCTAAGAACCGCACAGAAAAAGACATTCTATCTTTGATCTCATTCATTGAACACTTACCTTTCACCAAATCCAACCACAATCAACGCCGTATATCTTTAAAAAAATATTTCTTGTTTATATTATAAAGTTTATTGACTGATATTCAGTTGTGATCTTGGTAGAAACTGTTGATGGGTTGGACATCATAGATGACCTACCTTGTGTTGTACTTATAACCGTGTTTCCATGGCAACCCAACACGTCGAAAACCAGAGCGATGTGCGCCATCGATGCATTCTGGAAAATTCTGTACACAAATGCACGAATAAATAAATAATCATTTTATTTTCTGCAGACTTGAAATGAGACGCAAAAACTGGGATCGATCATTGTATCCTCGCCCAATTTATCAAATGACCATATTGAAATACCATATCTGCTTTACAAATATAGAATATACAGCATAATTATCTTATTTAAAAAGTTTGACATGGTACGAAGATAATATCGGCATAGGCACAGGGAAGCCTTTGATTTCATAACGATATTCCTCCGAATCTGATATTAATCTGTTATCTTAAGACAGTAACCATGTTTTCTATTTATTTCTTTTCTATGCACAAAACAAGTAAAATAAAGAAACATGCAAACATTAAGCGATAAATTGATAAATAACAAACACTTTAAAAATATTCATTTAAACATGAACGTTTAAAGAAACCTGTTCAGATGAAGATCGTTGTACGTAAAATTGGATTAAAGTGATGCTTTTGACGTTTCCTAATTCATTTATGCACTATTGTAAGTATGTTTATTGTTTCTACTATTTGCTGATGTTTTGTCCGAAAAGATAAAAGTCATGATGTCCCTAATTCATCTAAGCATTTTATTCCTCTAACCAAGATCCATATTTTGTTTACGAAATTTGTACAAAAAATACATATATAAGTGTGCGTGGCTTTAGATTCAGTAAACATTGCATATTTTTATACATTTTTTATAAACAATTTTCAAGAAAACAAAATTATGTTACATTAAATAAGCTCGATACTGATTGGCTTAATATTTATGAATGCTAATCTAGCCTCGATCAGTCAATTTTAAGTTTTTACGAAGTCTTAATTTTGTCAAAGGAGTTTGATTTTCCAAATCGAGGTTTTAGTCTATGCGGGTGACTGACAGAAAGTAACGAATAAAATGGGTGAGTTGATATGTTTGAACTTGCATGGTGAATTCAGAAAAATATTTGTGAGAAGTTCGTATAAGTATCCAAGTGTATGTGTTTGTGCAGATTTATGTCGATTGACGCAAATAAAAAAACGCTTCTGAGAAAAACATATCCATAAATGGAAATGAATAACCTTATCCATCGTGCTGTCACGGCGGTGAAATTCCTGGTGACCGGTATGGATCGGTCTGTGTTCCCGTCGAACGACTTCGATTCAACGCCATCTATAGTGTCCAGTAACGGACTGAAGTGGACACCGTCCGTGCTAAACAGGAATGTGTACGCTACCGTCCACTCCTGTTCGTCCGCCCGTCCCAGAATTGTCACGCCCGTGACGTCATAGGTTGCGAGCAGGTCCACCTGAATGTAGGGTTTGAAGTACCGGGTCCTGCAAGTAGGTTGTTGTCGTTTATTATTTCTTAAATCTGTTTGTTTTAGCTCGATTGTTCCGGACGCCATTTGTTTATTTAGATACCCTCTAATCAGTTTCCCGAGTAGACATAGTAGTTTGTGTTTTTGGAAAGATTCTGAAATCAGAAAACGAACTTGTTATTTCTCGGCATAAAGAAAAAACAATAAGTATGACACCACTGTGTCTGTATTGTGACGTTTGAACTTAACAACATTGTAAATTTTAAATAGTGGTTATTCTATTGTTAAAGAATAGAAATGATTTTGTTAAATTATGCAATATGCAACGCAAAATGAAGTATCTGTCCTTAGTGCAGCATAAAAACGTTTAACTCCCTTATTAAAAATAACATTCGAATTTATATTAATTAAAGATAGCAACACCATCGTGCAGATGGGCCTATCTTTTTAATCTAATATATTGATACAAATAGTATTGAACTGAATTTACAATTGATAAAATAATTCAATCATTTCTCGCGGTATGAATGAAGAAGGAATGTGGAAAGTTTTAATACCGAAGGTAAATGCTCACAGGTGGGAGAACGTAGGGGGTCGCTTTCGTTTAAGGGTGCTAATTAAAAACAAGACCTATTTTACTGTCATGACTTGGTCGGGCTTTATATTGCAATGTGTTACTAGCTTCAAATACTTACACATGTGCTTATCCTGGGACCATGTTCAGTCTGACATTTATAGGAACTGATGCGAGATAAGATACGTTGTCAGTTCAAATCGTGTTGTTTTTTTCATCTGGAACTGCGTAAAATAGCTTTATGAGAACAAATGTCCTGGTCGATTTAAAACATCCGCCCCCCTAGATCCGCCTATGTTTATGGCAGAAGATGCATTACAATACACCGTGACATGCTTTACTCGTGCGTTAATGTGCTATATAGATGATCAATAAAAAAATAGATAACACACAATTGTTGTGTAAGATATTTAGACATGCAAACTTCAATTAGGCAAATAAAAAAGAACAAACCTCGTACGATAAAATAATGCCAAACTATGCAGACGAAGAAATGTTGAATACCCATGGTATATGATGTCCACAATCCTTTATGTACAGTTCTTACAAACGAATCGAGCTGAATTGTTAAGATTGCATGAATGTTAGAAACCGTATTGCTCAACGTTTACCAAAAATTGATAACATTTAGTCGAAAATAAAAAGCTGTTCTGGTTGTCAAAGCACGACGCACGCAGAGAGAATATCTATATGAATTGTATGTAGAAAAATCAAATAGGTTCCTGTCGTAAGACCTGTTGGAGCTCGAGAGATACCAGTTAGATTCGTGCACTAGGGTATTCCACGACTAATTTATGTCAACCTATCGAAACCTATCTAAAACGATCACATAATAACATGGTGCATGCATATAATGATTACCGATACGTGTCATGATATTAAAACTCACTTAATTAACACATCATTCTAACATATCAGCAGTAGCACAATGTTGTTTGTAAAACATGTTAGTGTTAACTTCACCAATCGTCTTGAGTATACAAAGTAAAGGATTGTCGTTGATGGTCTAACATTTATTGTTCATCATAAATCGCATTTTTATTTATTTAAAAGAAATCAAAGCGGACAGTTCCGCGTGGATAAGTGATAGTATACAGACGCAGCGTACAATGAAACCTGTGCCGACAACGTTGTGGAGCAAACCGATCAAAGATAAAATTCCACACCTTAAGTTGAATATCACCTGGACGGCAAAAAGATCCTCTTTGTAACATAAAAATATGGACCATTCAATTTGGAGTAAAGTACAAGCCATTGAGCTCTTTACCTGTAAATGTAAACTAGTTGTCATCATGATTTAATACTTTCTATAACGAATGCCTAGGCTATGGGAACAATGTAATGCCCGAAATGGAATGTCTTGTTCGGTATGTACATGTATTACCGGCTAGTGACGTCTTTTGCACTTGCAGAATCATATTCTTTAATTTAGCCTCATAAAACATTTGATAAGCCTCACTCACTCACTCACTCACTCACTCACTCACTCACTCACTCACTCACTCACTCACTCACTCACTCACTCACTCACTCACTCACTCACTCACTCACTCACTCACTCACTCACTCACTCACTCACTCACTCACTCACTCACTCACTCACTCACTCACTCACTCACTCACTCACTCACTCACACATTCACTTACTCACTCACTCACTCACTCACTCACTCACACATTCACTCACTCACTCACTCACTCACTCACTCACTCACTCACTCACTCACTCACTTTCTCTCATGGACAGTGCTGAGTTGGATGGTCGTCCGTTCCTACACTATCTACATTGCCTCACATATGGAGGACTCGGTGAACGTGACCACCAGCTTTTAACGAGTATTTAAGTCTCATTACTGAGACTACAGTAAACTTGCTTGGGCACTGCTACGAATTGGAAGGAAAATATGATGGGGCCTTATATTTTTTTGTTTTACATCAACTTTACACATTTTACCAAAGAGTAGGAACTATATTACACAGATTGTTATGTTTTCTGTTTGCTGATTAATGTCTGTCATATGCTTCTGCTTGTTAATATGTGTTGAACGTGATGTAGTAAGAAATATATGTGTTGAACGTAATTAAGTAAAAGGTGAAAGAAGTGATATATGAATATGACTGTATTATGAACTTCCATTTTAAATGATATATGTGCCCACCAAGATTTCATAAAGCATTGTACGGTATTGTATGTATATGTCATCAGAATGATACATCCAAACTAACGAGTCTTGCTCATCATTACGTTTTCAAATTGACTAAATAATATTTTTATACGATTCTATCCAAAAAAGGGCTTGGGCTCGTCCGGGATTTGAACCCGGGACCTCTCGCACCCTAAGCGAGAATCATACCCCTAGACCAACGAGCCATACGTATCTATACGTGTCTTTTATAGAAAACTTACCCAGATAAAACAACTGCAACGCCTTAATTATTTATAACAATTGCGCAACAACTACTGACAATCTAACTATTTGACCTTTCTTATCATACATATTACGATGAATTTACGAATGTATGAGCGGCTCGTTGGTCTAGGGGTATGATTTTCGTTTTGTGTGTGAGAGGTCCCGGATTCAAATCCCGGACGAGCCCCAATATTTTGCAGTTGCAGATGAATTTAACGTTAAATGTCTTGATATGAATTGGAATTTTTTATTCAAAATAGTTTATAATTTATGACAAGTATGGATTTTTTTGCGCTCGTCCTGTGTTTGAACAAGAAACATGCATCTCGAAATGAGCCATTATGATTATCGCAAATTTTAAATATCGAATAATGTTTTTTCTGGACGATTAATGAAGAATGTTAATTCATAATTATACTTCATTAAGTAAAGTTAATCAAGTGGAGTGCATTATATACATGTATATTTTCCCGCATATATTCGTGGCCTATCTTTGGGAAATCTTTCACATTTAAAACATTCCAATGTTTACTATTTGTGAACCCATTCAAACCGACCAATACGTCTGACAAGCACAGCGCACATTTGCATACCAACTTGTACAATGTTCACCATTATCTACTAGGAAGAGTTGAATTGCAAATGTTCACAGCGCAATGATAACACGGTGATATTCGTAATTTATATGTGAAAGCACGGGCAACAAAGCATGGGTAAGAAAATAACAACAATAACAATATACTCCATGATATAATTGAGTAATTTTTTAAAGTTCAGTCGTTGGCAAATATTTGACGTCACATTTGCTACTCATGTGGTGTCACAATACCACGAGTGTGAATTAATGGATTCAATTTACAATATTTAATATTGTTCTTACACAACGTGTAAATTGTTTAAATTCTCAGTTCAATGATGATAACTTGGCTTACTCAGTGTGATGTTTGGCGCTTCTTCAAAATAGTTGAGCCCCCAAATGATTTGATTTCGTATGGCCTAAGTATGACCAAAGCTTTAACATTGTTGAAATTTATGTTGCATGTTTGTTCCTATGTTTATTAAGATATTGGTACACTTTTCCTAAGCTAAAACGTCACGTCCTGTGTTTAATAAGCTAAAGGTACACTGTCTCTAAGCTGATACGTCACGTTATGTGTTGAATAAGCTCATGGTACACTGTCTCTAAGCTGATACGTCACGTCCTGTGTTGAATAAGCTCATGGTACACTGTCTCTAAGCTGATACGTCACGTCCTGTGTTTAATAAGCTAATGGTACACTGTCATTAAGCTGATACGTCACGTCCTGTGTTTAATAAGCAAATGGTATACTGTCTCTAAGCTGATACGTCACGTCCTGTGTTTAATAAGCTAAAGGTACACTGTCTCTAAGCTGATACGTCACGTTATGTGTTGAATAAGCTCATGGTACACTGTCTCTAAGCTGATACGTCACGTCCTGTGTTGAATAAGCTAAAGGTACACTGTCTCTAAGCTGATACGTCACGTTATGTGTTGAATAAGCTCATGGTACACTGTATCTAAGCTGATACGTCACGTCCTGTGTTTAATAAGCTATTGGTAAACTGTCTCTAAGCTGATACGTCACGTCCTGTGTTGAATAAGCTAAAGGTACACTGTCTCTAAGCTGATACGCCTCGTCCTGTGTTTAATAAGCTAATGGTACACTTTCTCTAAGCTGATACGCCTCGTCCTGTGTTTAATAAGCTAAAGGTACACTGTCTCTAAGCTGTTACGCCACGTCCTGTGTTTAATAAGCTATTGGTACACTGTCATTAAGCTGATACGCCACGTCCTGTGTTTAATAAGCAAATGGTATACTGTCTCTCAGCTGATACGTCACGTCCTGTGTTTAATAAGCTAATGGTACACTTTCTCTAAGCTGATACGCCTCGTCCTGTGTTTAATAAGCTCATGGTACACTGTCTCTAAGCTAATACGTCACGTCCTGTGTTTAATAAGCTCATGGTACACTGTCTCTAAGCTGATACGCCTCGTCCTGTGTTTAATAAGCTAATGGTACACTTTCTCTAAGCTGATACGCCTCGTCCTGTGTTTAATAAGCTAAAGGTACACTGTCTCTAAGCTGATACGCCACGTCTTGTGTTTAATAAGCTATTGGTACACTGTCATTAAGCTGATACGCCACGTCCTGTGTTTAATAAGCAAATGGTATACCGTCTCTAAGCTGATACGTCACGTCCTGTGTTTAATAAGCTTATGGTACACTTTCTCTAAGCTGATACGTCACGTCCTGTGTTTAATAAGCTAATGGTACACTGTCTCTACGCTGATACGCCACGTCCTGTGTTTAATAAGCTAATGGTACACTTTCTCTAAGCTGATACGCCACGTCCTGTGTTTAATAAGCTAATGATACACTGTCTCTAAGCTGATACGTCACGTCCTGTGTTTAATAAGCTAAAGGTACACTGTCTCTAAGCTGATACGTCACGTCCTGTGTTTAATAAGCTATTGGTAAACTGTCTCTAAGCTGATACGTCGCGTCCTGTGTTTAAAAAGCTAATGGTACACTGTCTCTATGCTGGAACGTCACGTCATGTGTTTAATAAGCCATTGGTACACTTTCTCTAAGCTGATACGTCACGTCATGTGTTTAATATGCTATTGGTATACTGTCTCTAAGCTGATACTTTACGTTCTGTGTTTAATAAGCTATTGGTATATTGTCTAAAAGCTGATACGTCACGTCCTGTGCTTAATAAGCTATTGGTACACTGTCTCTAAGCTGATACGTTACTTCCTGTGTTTAATAAGCTTATAGTACACTGTCCATAAGCTGATACGTCACGTCCTGTGTTTAATATGCTAATTGTACACTGTCCCTAAGCTGATACGTCACGTCCTGTGTTCAATAAGCTAATGGTACACTGTCTCTAAGCTGATACGTCACGTCCTGTGTTTCATAAGCCATTGGCACACCTTCTCTTAGCTGATACGCCACGTACTGTGTTTAATAAGCTAAACGTACACTGTCTCTAAGCCACATCCTGTGTCACAACAACTGGATTTTCCCAATCCAAAGTGACATGCCCCATTCCCAAAATGGTGAAAACACTGCTGTACATGTGTTCGTTTAGAACCAACGACAAAGAAAGAAATGAAAAGTATCGATTTGTTGCTTGCAGTGGTAATTCCAAATGTTTGTTTGCATGTGTATTGTTCTTGGTTTGTGATTCAAAGAGCAAGATAGGTAATTCAAGTCTGTAAGAAGAGGGAGTTACTTTCAATTCATATGTTCAGGCACAGGCAACAATGTATGGTTAAGAAACATCAGTAATAGAAACAAAATGTTGTAGATTTCAAGAAAACATTGAACATGAATTGACTAGTTTGTTTCAATAGTCTGTTGTTGAAATTTATTTTTACATCACATTTGCTGATCATGTGGTGTCACGGTAGATCACATATGGATTATTTCTGTTTAACAGTAGAACTACGCAAGTCAGTACACAAGAATGGAAAAGGAGAATCATGATTTGAAGCCGAAACATTTCGCCCCCGAGGCGAGAATCATACCCCTAGAGCAACGAGCCTTTCTAATATCATTCCGGCTGCAAATTGAGTTAATAATTAAATTAAATTTCGATTCATAGAAATATATTGTCAATATTTTACTTAAGAAAAGAGTCTATGCACACACAATTTGGTCTCGTCCGGGGTTTGAACATGGGACCCCTCGCACCCTAAGCGAGTATCATGCTCCTAGACCAACGAGTCACACGTATCTGAATGTGTATTTTATAGTAAACTTCGTACTAAATCGCAGTTGAGAAAACTATAACTCCGCGTGTAAGTTAATAATTTATAATGATTGCATTATTACTGGAAATCTATTTTTTTTACTTGAAATATCAAATGGCGTTGAGGTTACATGAGTAACTCGTTGGTCTAGGGGTATGATTCTCGCTTTGGGTGCTTAAGGTCTCGGGTTCAAATCCCGGACGAACCCAATAATTTGCAGATGGTAAGCCTCCTAAATAGTTTCAATGTGTATTCAATTGAGATTTGTAATTATTTCTTCAATATAAAAATGTGATAAGACCAACTAGCCAGAAGTTAATGTCTCTTTAATAGTATATTTAGTACTTAATCACCAATGATAAAACACACGGCTGTTAATCACAGACGCCACCTTTTTTAATGCTACTTCCGAGGTGGAACAAAGGATTGATATTTCTACATGATCTTTAGTTTTTACATGTTTTTGTTTCAACTTAAAGCGGACAATGCGATTCAGCAATAACTAAAGCATCCACATATTTACAGAAACACACACTTTTAACCCATTTGGAAACGTAAGGATGTTGATACGTTGTGGCATGGTGAAGTTTTTAAAAGCAAATCGATGTCTTTAGCCTGTGTGACGATCAAATTTCGACCCAAGTATAACTACAAATAGCGATTGCTTTGAACATGCACAAGTTGTTATATGCGCAAAAACATTGGTTTCTTGCAGATCTAATAGATAATTTTGTAATAGCCAAAACAAGATGGACATAATGCCAGGAAAGTTGAGCTAAGGACAGGAGGTGGCGCGGTACTATAAATCGAATGCGTAGGGCATTGCGTGCATGTTTTAGCAAGTTTTTTGTCTGTATTTATCATAGAAACATATAGAATAAACAAATTATATAACGGCATAACATAGCAAAACTTCATCGTGAACTGCTGATGTAAGGAATTTTGCAACGTAATTATTTGAGCACATACCTATCACGCATCCATCGCCTAGGCGCATTTTAGTCATGTTGCGAAAAATAAGAACTTTCGTTGGAAAGAGAAATGCAATGATGCTGGTGGGAAAGTAAACAACACTAATTATTTCTTGTGCTATACATAATGCAAAATTTATTTTGTTTTTAAGTGAGCGGCGCTGAAAAGAACAACTCTTATTTAAACACTTGGCGAGGAGTACAAATGTTACAATTACGGTCATACTAATATAACAAAATGTTAACATAAATAATATTCATTTTGCAGTGTTTGTATTAATATGTCAATATAGCAGAAGTTATTGTTAAATACATAATTTGTCTATTCCTTCGCAGATGCTACAAAAATTATGGAACAAATTCTAAACATACGTTATCAATTTTATTGTTTTGGTCTAAACTTTTTTCTATAGTACAGGTATAGCGTCCTATAATTTAGAATAATGTCGTGGTGGACCTCTTGTTTCTAATTTTTAGTGCAGCGCTGACCTTGATTATATTTCTTAATGATATGACATTGATATGGTAGCACGGCGTTCAAAGAAGCACACCAGTTCCGTTCTGTGCACCGACTTTGCTGAAGAAAAAACTGTAAATATTAAAACATCATTTTCATAGATTACGTATTTACAAAACATGAACATAAATATACGCAAGGCACTCTTTCCGATAATTCAGAAGTATGTAAGAACCCCTCGATATAAAGGTATGAAAACATTAGTAGCATATACGTTCCATAGTAAAATATTAATTGTTATTTTGATGTTTGGATAGTAGTAAAGTAGTTGTTTTTAAAATTTCATGCTTTATATTCTAATAATGATATTAATTATGAAAGCATTTTGCCTGGAGTTGTGATTTTGTTTGTTATTTTTTGGACGAAATACCAGAGTTACGTACTTCTTACGATACTTCTTGCAGAGAGCGATCATCATAATCAGTGAAATGAGCGCCAGAACTGAGACACCGGAAGTTGCGAGACCGCACTGAAGGTTGCTGATGGTCCATTTACTGTTCTGTGACTGCACATCCCGGGTTTCTGTTTGAGTGTATACTATTTAACATAACACATAATTAAGTCCTTAATGTAAATTTAACATTTTGGTGATCAAAATTTGTAATGCCCCCGGTAGGGTGGCATATAGTATTTGAACTGTCTGCCCGTCCGTCCGTTCGAAAACTTTAACATTGGCCATAACTTTTGCAATATTGAAGAAAGCAACTTGATATTTGGCATGCATGTGCATCTCATGGAGCTGCACTTTTTGAGTGGTAAAAGGTCAAGGTTAATGTCATCCTTCAAGGTCAAAGGTAAAAAACAAATCCAATCGAAGTAACAAGCTTTAAAGGGAGATAATTTATATATATCATTTGGCAGGTACAGATCCTTTTTACAAGGGAAGTAATATTTTTTAAAGGGATATAATAAAAACAATAAGTAAATAAATCAAAGCGGCGCAGTGGGGGGCATTGTGTTTCTGAAAAATACATCTCTTGTTAAATATATATATATTTTTTTTAAATATTTACAAGCATGAACTTCATTCCTCGAATTTTAAAGGAGTGCATATTTGCAAAACGTTTTGCTCAAGGAACAAAAACATACGTTATGTCCTGTTCCCATAACAAGCTGTTATCTTATGAAATTGTTAGGACTTTCAAGCGGTTGTTGACTCAACGTTTGCTGTGCATATGTCTTTGGTTTTTTATTAACCTTGAGATTTACACATGTTAGCATCAAATGGCTGATCGGTTTTTGACTGATCTTTAGATTTACAAATGTTAGCATTAAATGACATATTAGCTGTTGGCTGACCTTCAGATTTACACATGTTATCATAAAATGACCAATGAGTTGTTGACTGACCTTCAGATTTTCACATGTTAAGATTAAATGCCAGATCGGTTGTTGACTGACCTTTAGATTTACACTTGTTAGCATCAAATGACCGATCGGTTGTTGACTGACCTTAAGATTTACACATGTTTGCATTAAATGACAGATCGGTTGTTGACTGATCTTTGGATTTACACATGTTAGCATTAAATGACTGATAGGTTGTTGACTGACCTTTAGATTTTCACATATAAGCACTAAATGGCCGATCGGTTGTTGACTTACCGTTAGATCTACACATGTTAACTTTAATGACCGATCGTTTATTGACTGACCTTCATATTTACACCTGTTAGCATTAAATGACTGATCGGTTGTTGACTTATCTTGAGTTTTATGTATGTTGGCTGTATATGACAGACCTTTAGCTGTGTATATGTTGGTAGTTGTCGACTGACCTATAGTTGGATATATGTTGGCGGTTGTTGACTGAACGTAGGTGTGTATATTTTGGTATTTGTTGACTGTTCTTTGTTTCGTTATATTATAGCGTTTGTTGGCTGATCTTCAGAGGTGGTCTTGGTATCATCTGTGGATTGGTTTGAAATTATAGATGACCTACCTTGTGTTGTGCTTATGACCGTGTTTCCATGGCAACCCAACACGTCAACACCCAGAGCGATGTGCCCCATCGATGCAACAGGGTAAATTCTGTTGACAAAGTTAATAAATATTCATTTTATTTTCGGAAGACTTTAAAGGAGACGAAAAAACCTGGGATCGATCTTTTCACCCAATTTAATCAAACGACTAGATTGAAATATCATATCTGCTTTTGAAATATAGAATATACATTGTTATAAACTTATTATAACAGTTTGACATGGGACGAAGATAATATCGTCATTTGGAAGCCGTGAATTTCCTGTCGATATTTCTCCGGATCTGATATAAATATCTTATCTTAAGACAGTAACCATGTTTTCTATTTATAACTATTATATGCACAAAATAAGTTAAATAAAGAAGCATGCACATATCAGGGAAATGTTCCCGATAAATGGATTAGCTTTAAATGATCGACACTGTAATTATTAGAGGGGCTTATTGTTGATTTAAAGTTAAGGCTTTTAAAATTTTCATTTAAACATGAATGTTATTTAAAGAAAACTGTTCAGATGGAGATTGTTGAACGTAAAAATGGGAAAGTGATTCTTTGGACGTTTCCTAATTCATTTAGGTACTATTTTAAGTATGTTTATTGTTTCTGTTATTTGCTAATGTTTTGTCAGAAAAGATAAGAGTCATGATGTCCCTAATTCATCTAAGCATTTTATACCACTGACAAGGCTCCATTTTTGTTTACGACATATGTACAAGAAAATAGTTATAAGTTTGCGTGGCTTTAGATTCAGTAAACATTGCATAAAAATCTAAAATGCGGGCGAGGCTAAAATTGTGTTATCTGAAAGTGGCTAAATAACACTGTATTTTATTTTAAAAAATCAGACTGGTGTTATAAGGTCATGTCATGAGTAAATGCAGTATAATTTCTTTCTCTACCAACATTTTTTTTACAAATTTTCAAGAAAAAAAAATAACGTTACATTAAATTAACTCGATACTGATTGGCTTAATATTTATGAATTATCATCTAGCCTCGATCAGTCAGTTCTACGTATTAAGAAGTCTTATTTTTTTTCAAAGAAGTTTGATTTTCCAAATCGAGGTTTGAGTCTATGCGGGTCACTGAAAGAAAGTAACGAATAAAAGGGTGAGCAGATATGTTTAAACTTGCATTGTGAATTCAGAATTTTTTGTGTGAGAATTTCATATACGTATCCAAGTGTATGTGTTTGTGAAGATTTGTGTCGATTGACGCAACTAAAAAACGCTTCTGAGAAAAACATAGCCATAAATTCAAATGAATAACCTTATCCATCGTGAAGTCACGGCGGTGAAATTGCTGGTGACCGGTGTGTATCGGTTTGTGTTCCCGTCGAACGACATCCATTCACCGCCATCTCTAGTGTCCAGTAACGGACTGAAGTTTACACCGTCCGTGCTAAACAGGAATGTGTACGCTAACGGCCACTTCTGTCCGTCCGCCCTTCCTAGAATTGTCACGCCCGTGACGTCATATGGTGCGAGCAGGTCCATCTGAATGTAGGGGTTGAAGTCCCGAGTCCTGCAAGGAGGTTTTTGTCGTTTATTATTTCTTAAATCTATTTGTTTTAGCTCGTTTAAACGTTCGGACGCCAATTGCTTATATATACAATATCTAATCAGTAACCCGAGTAGACAAAGAAGTTCGTGTTTTTTTTAAGATTCTGAAAACACTCCACGACTAGAAAACGAATTCGCTACTTCTCGGACGTAAGGCTAACATAATAAGTATGACATCACTGCGGCTGTATTGTGAGGTTTGAACTTAACAACATTCTACAATCAAGCTAGTGGTTATTCTATTGTTAAAGAATAGAACTAATATTGTTAAACTATGCAATATGCAACGCAAAATGAAGCATCTGTCGTTAGTGCATCATAGAAACCTTTTATTCTCTTATAAAAAATAAAATTCGAATTTATATTAATCAAAGATAGCAAAACCATCGGTTAGATGGGCTTATCTGAAACTAAACTAACATATTTATACAAAGACTATTGAACAAAATTTACAATTGATAAAACAAATCAAGTATTTATCACGATATAAATAAAGAAAAAAAAATGGAAAGTTTTAATAACCGACGGTAAGTGCTCACAAGTGGGAGGAGGTGGGAGGGGGGTGGTGGGGGGCTTTCGTTTTTAACTGTGTTTAAGTAAAATAAGTTGGAACTGACTAACACAATTGCTTCTTTTTCGGCATATTTTTAGAAGAGGACTAATATTTCTATCCGGTTAAAAACGCTAAATTTGTTTAAAATGCGCATGCCAATTTGGTTTTACGATATTCGTTCTTCTTCCTTTTTTTTGCAATATCGTAGATCGTTATTCAAGAAAAAAATGTCAATAAATATGTTGCTTACATTCGTGACCTTTGTAGAATCGAATGGGCGTATTCATTTAACATAAATATAAATATATAGTGGCTTATAAGGCGAAAAGAACGTTCCCCATTTGATAATTACCCCAAAATAGACGCCATTTTGTCAGTCAGTTGCAACTTACCAGAATTAAACGCAGTCAGCGCCCGTAAACGCATGCCTTCCCAGAAGACTTGTGTTTATGAGTATTTAACCCAAATATACGCGTTTAAAAATAATCCGATATCATGTACCCACATAGGCCATATTGTGTTTTACGGTATTCCATGGTGATCATGCACTGAACCCAAACACGCAGGCTTACTGTGCAATAATTAGTGTGTAGTATATTTTATATTAATTGTAATTTATACGCTCGCTTGGTACAGCTATTGACATGTGTTGCAATTAATTAACCGCTGACAACATCGCCATTTGAAATGTCCATTACGATTATCATCATAGAAAGTTGCGGCATGCAAATAATTATTTTACAAGATAAGTATTGATGCAAAGCATCAAAGGGCGTCGGGAATTTCAGTGTAAAAGGCACTCAATGAAGTTACATGGAACGATTTTTGTTCTACTGTAAATATTAATATATTGGCCGATTATTTTAAACAAAATAGAAAAAGATACTGGTATAACCATTATCTATGATGTTGTATTTTAACCCCCAAATAACCACTATCTTTGATGTTGTGTTATAACCCCCAAATAACCATTATCTATGATTCTGTGTTGTAACCCCCAATTATTTCATAGTTCATTTTATTTACATTGGTTTCCTTTTTACTGGCATCCGTGTGCAGTTTTCATTAATGGAACAGAACTGTGTAGGTTTTAAAAAATCTGCTTGATCTTGTAAGCGCAATTTCATATTTTTCTCAACTTCAAGGGGAGATGATTCTGAACTTATTCTTACGTTGCTCATTTACGATAGGGGTTGAGCACTCATTGATATGAAAAACACTGTAAAAGTTTTAATGTGTTTACGACCCCCCACCCACCACCCTCCCACACATATATTTCATGGGCATAATAAAAACAAAAAATCGTTACAATGAAATAGCATATATATTTAAACTAAAATGTCTACATCAAAACAAAAAGTTAACATAGAACACAAATACAAAAATTTGATTCTACTGGGGCTCGAACCTTGGGCCTCTCAAGTAACCACTACACTACGGAACCGCTTGAAAAATCACCTTCTAACTAAGATATTAATAGTCGGTTTAAATGTAAATCCGAAAGTTTAAACGCTGGATAGTGAGCGGGGTAAAAGGTCCATACCAAAGGGTCCAAACCACTAGCAAGATACGGGTCAGGCCTGCGGCCTTCTGTATGTGGTTCTTAAAAAACAACCTGTAGGAGGACTTGATAGTACTGCGACTGGGGTGCTGTGGTGGTGCTCCTCATTGATAAGCGGCTGCTTCCTTTATCAAGACTCATTATTACAATTAATAATACGTGTCGCGCTTCGCGCTCTATAGTGCCTTTATTAGTAACTAGGTGGTTGCTAGGATAGTGGAACAAAGAAGTTTTGTTTTTATACAAAACCAGAAAGTTTCACCGGTTCGCGTATTTGCCCAGTCCCTGTGATCTTTTATTATTGCCCAGTCCCTGTGATCAGTTATTAATTAAAACAATTAGCTTTGCATTATTGGCAATACATGTTGTAGTAAATGTAATAGGCACAAATGCAGTACTTATTTACACTAATTTACACAAAAAATCACCACTATGCAAGATATTCTGACAACAAAAATATATACATTGATCCGTAAAATAACTTCTCCTCCCATAAGCGAAAAAAAACGTATTACATACTAGTCGCCGCACGTTAGTGCGACGCCAATAACACTTAGGCACTGCTTTGACTTCTACGTAAAGCATTTCCCGGCGGCCTCTAACATATATCGATCATAGTTGGCTTCAAGTCTTATTTATATTTAAAGAAACTCGACACCTTACCCGGCAGCCCATCCGCCCGTGAGTGTTACATCCGCTGACAGGTTTCGGAGGCCCTGAAACGCTGTACTGAACTCTTTCCACGCCGCCGACGACGAGAGTTGAGTGTCCGTCACTGATAGCGGATTGCCAAAAACCAACGAATCGTTGTAGGCTGAATAGAAAATACGTTTTCAATAAAACTAAAATGTAATTGCACACTCTATGCCATTTTTTTCTGGTTATTTAGAAATCTCTTATCAAGTCCTAGTCGTCAGTACGCACCACGTGAATAATACTCGATTTAAATATTTGTATCAATATTTATTGCGATAAATAGTAATCTTCTATTGCCTTTGTCGCGTTTGATAGTTTATCATATATAAAGGGGCGGATACCAAGAAAATTGTACTGATTTGTATTGAATAAGAAAAAGTTACACACTTGAAATCTTTTCACATTTTGTAGGATTTTACTTGCAATGAACTGGTAATTGTTAATCTATGACGGGAAGGTAAGCGCTGCAAGGAGTGTAATATCAGTTATATCAGACAAATTCGATTAATTCGGATATACTATTCTATGGTTGACGATCCAAATGTTGTGTTTTCCGAACAATTAATATGAGAGATGGCGTTCTTATACAACAATCATGTAAATGATATTTTGATCTGAATAAAATCTAATTTTCAAAGTTTCAAGTACGTTTAAGGTCACTTTAACAAGTATAATTGAAACAAATAACAGTTTGTTTGTAGCAATATTTAACATTTTAAACATCATTCAAAGGTTTTTATTCGAAAATATTAACTTACTTTTATTAACAGTTTGTTTCAAGATGTGTTCATTTAAACAATACTTAAATTTAAATTTCGATATTTGTTCATGTGAGCATAACCTAGAGGTCAGTGCAAGCCACCAAAATTAGCTGAAATCCTTAAACATAAGTATGGCAGTTAATGTATTGGCTTGGTTTATGTCAAGATTAAAGATTTATACGACCCCATGGGGCATCATTTGAAAAAAAATGGTTAAGGAACACGATATGAGAATGTTTTATTTAGAAGAAAGATACGAATACATAATTATCAAAACGCTTCTTAGTAAGACAATGTTTGCATACTGTTGTATGCCCCCGGATCGAATGATCGGGGGTATAATGTTTTTGGCCTGTCTGTCTGTCTCTGTCTGTCATTGTGAGTGTCTGTCCAAAAACTTAACATTGGTCATAACTTTTGCAATATTGATGATAGCAACTTGATATATGGCATGCATGTGTATCGCATGGAGCTGCACATTTTGAGTGGTGCAAGGTCAAGGTCATCATTCGAGGTCAAAGGTAAAATATATGGCTTCAAAGCGGCGCAATAGGGGGCATTGTGTTTCACAAACACAGCTCTTTGTTTAATCTTCTAAATAGTAATAATAAAGGAACCCTTAGAAAAGAATATATTTACTGTATAACAAGCTTTAAGAAAAGAGATAGTTGTATTTTTAATTTAACACAACGTTTATTATTGTAATCTATATACTGTTTGGTATGAAATAAATGTACTTTGATTTTGCCTGTTACCACTGATATTTGTAAACATGCAAAGTTTATAATTATATAAATGAACTTTTTCCTTCTTTTCTCCTGATTTCCGTGTATACAGTTGTTTATACACTCAATTCATTGTTTATATGAACACACAATTCTCTCGTGTATACTATGTTTATTTCTTAATTACTAATTATTGCATGGATGTATGAATGTCTTATAATCCGCCTACAATTATATCCGAATACAATAGTTGCTCTCTTCTGGTCTGTTCTGGTTAACAAATTCAAATACATGCTAAATTCATTACATCTGGGCATTGTGATATCAAAGAAGAAGCTTTTGAAAGTAGCCCCTTTATACATATAAGGCAAACAACCACCTCCAATATGTAACTCAGGAACGTGCTTTGAAGAAACTTGGTAGATAACTACGTCCGATGTTAATGCCAAATTTAAAAATAGTGAGTCATAGTTTTTGGAATTCTTGGCACTTTTCTCGAAAGCCCTCAATCATGATACGAAATACATGTGAATTCAATTATAAATTATGAATATTTTAGAGATTTGAGGTGACTATAACTTATTTCGAGATACGTTCCCATTTGACTGAATAAAATAAGACAAATAATGAAACAGTTAGCAAAACTATTAATATTTCATTACATCTCGTGTTTTAATATTGCACAAACATTGCAGCTGAAGTTGTATGATAGCACTTGTTCGTCAACACTTATCGCACGAATCTTCGAAGGCACACTTTTCTGTATTCATTCGGACTCATCTACACATTTATATCTTGCTTTGGCATCGAAGTTTTGGAGTCAAAAAGTCAGTCTTCTAAAGCATAAATAATTTTTAATAAATAATTTATTTGTGTATAGATAAACACGACACTTTATAATAACAATGCCGTTTCCATGGTAACCCACCTCTCGATCGCCGTCGCCGGTGTCTGTCTTGTCCTTGTTAATCCAGGATGACCACTGGCTGGTGCAGGGAATTGGTGTCTTGCTGGTGTAGCCTGGCGGGTAAGCAGTGGGGTTATCGTATGTACCCACAGGGGGCGATAGGGTCGGAGATCCGCCCGAACCGCCTGATTGTGACTGGGTAGCTGTTTTTCCGGTGTAGCCTGGCGGGTAGGCAGTCAGAGTACCGGACGCACTGACAGGAGGCGACATAGTCGGAGATCCGCCCGAACCGCCTGGTGGCGACTGAGTAGCTGTTATGCCGTTGTAGCCTGGTGGATAGGCAATTTGAGTACCATGAGGACCAATAGGGGGCGATAGAGTCGGCGATCTGCCCGAACCGCCTAGTGGCGACGGAGTAGCTGTAATGCCGGTGTATCCTGGTGGATAGGCAGTCGGAGTACCGGACGCACTGACAGGAGGCGACAGAGTCGTAGATCCGCCCGAACCGCCTGGTGGCGACTGAGTAGCTGTTATGCCGTTGAAGCCTGGTGGATAGGCAGTCGGAGTACCGGAGACACCGACAGGAGGCGATAGAGTTGGTGATCCGCCCGAACCGCCTGGTGGCGACTGCGTAGCTGTTATGCCGTTGTAGCCTGGTGGATAGGCAGTCGGAGTACCAGAGGCACCGACAGGAGGCGATAGAGTTGGTGATCCGCCCGAACCGCTTGGTGGCGACTGATTAGCTGTTATGCCGGTGTATCCTGGTGGATAGGCAGTCGGAGTACCGGACGCACTGACAGGAGGCGACAGAGTCGGAGATCCGCCCGAACCGCCTGGTGGCGACTGAGTAGCTGTTATGCCGTTGTAGCCTGGTGGATAAGCAGTTGGAGTACCATGAGGACCAATAGGGGGCGATAGAGTCGGCGATTTGCCCGAACCGCCTAGTGGCGACGGAGTAGCTGTTATGCCGGTGTAGCCTGGTGGATAGGCAGATGGAGTACCGTGAGGACCCACAGGGGGCAAAAGAGTCGGCGATCCGCCCGAACCGCCTGGTGGCGACTGGGTAGCTGTATAGCCTGTTATAAAACTACGTTTTATGTTTGGCTACATGCTAAACCTTTTATTCTTATTTCATGTTTATGCAATTGAAGTTTCCAGTGGAGCAGATTTCAAACAAAAAATATATCCGTTCTGTAGTTCATAACATTATTGCCCAGGTATAGTCATTCGCAACCTGTCTTTGCTGATATTGGGATCGCCGTTTTAAATTGGCCTTTACGTTTTCAGAAGAATGCAATTGCGCGGAGTATACAAATGAATGATAAACATACAATATTTATACGAATAAACGCACTTACTTCCACAATCGCAGTGAACGCTGACTTCGTAGTCTAAGCATCCTATGGGTCCCTGGACCGAGTTCAAGCACACAAAACCTTTCTCTAGCGAGCACTCAGTGTCGAAGTCAGGAGACATTATATACGACACCCTCGTGTCCCGCACGCGGCACTGGATTCCCGAAGGATTCGCACAGAAGTTGTAGTACTTCCGGAGCTCTGAGAGCGGCTCAATGTCGCCAAGACCCTGTCAGTCCCACGTGTGAAGCACGGAGGGAGTGTCGATGCTCATAAACTCGGACCAGCCAGGTGTGCAGGTGTACGGCATGGAGGTTGTCATGTTGCGAGATACGGTGGTTATCATGTTTCGGAGAGGTGGCGGCGGCGTGGTGGTGGAGGTAACCTCCGATATACCTAGAATCGGAAAATGAATATTTTCAAAGCTTACAAAAGGGAAGCTCATTAGTTGAAAACAGTTTAGACCTAGCGTCAATCTTAACTTAGTAATGCGCATGTGATATGTTTGCATGACAAACTAATTTATACTTTATCTAACTCCGTCTTTTATGTATTACAATGTTAATGACCGCCGCAATAATGATAGTATATTCCAAAATAAATATATGACCTAATTAAAATAGGAAACAGATCACGCGTGCATATAATCAATTGTTCAAGACTATCCAATAAATGTTGGCAAGCGATAGCGAGAAAACGGTTCAATAACTTCGGCATTTATAAAAAAAGAATGTTTTGCATAACATGCAAACACTTCCTTTTGCCCGACTAGTCGAATTTAAATTACGAAGCAACCCAACAAATTGTTTTTATTAACCAGGAATAGTTCTGCAGCCGAGGATGTCCACGCGCATGCCCGGTGCCACATTGAAATCGACGGGATTGATGCGCACGCACGTGACCATGTCAACCTGACCCGGAAGAATGTGGGTGGAGTGTCCTTGGGAGTCCGTGTTGCCCACAAACAACTGAGTGCAGAAAGAATCGTGTGTTGACAAAGTACGTATATATAAGCGTTGCAAAATAACCAGTGTGTGCAAGTGTTGAAAAAAGTCTTTTTAGACGAACGTGGTTACAAGCTTATTGAAACTTTTGGCAATGGAAACAATATTATTTCGGATGCGCAGTTCGGATTTAGGAAAGGATATTCAACTGTTGATTCTATTTATATATTAACGCCAATTGTTCAAAATTATATAAATGAAAATAAACGTTTGTATGTTATAAACGTCGATATTTTAAAATGTTTTGATAGTATAAACCGCAATGCATTATGGTTGAAATTGATTAAGTCTGGTATAAAGTGTAAATTACTTAGAATAGTGAAGGATATGTATGCGAATGTTAAATCGCGTGTAAAATCATGTTCACCTTATTCAGATTATTTTAGTTATGCGGTTGGATTGAGGCAAGGGGAGGTAATGTCGCCGATTTTGTTTTCTTTATTTGTTGAAGACCTTGAACTTTACCTACAAGATAACATTAACTCTGGTTTGAGTATTGATGACATTTTGTTGATTTTATTATTATATGCTGATGACATGACTATTTTAGGCAAGTCACCTACTGAAGTCCAATCACATTTAGATAAATTATATTTATTTTGCAATGCTTGGGGGCTAAATGTAAACACTGCAAAATCTAAAATAATGTTTTTTCGGAAAGAGGAGGATTAAAAGAAAATGAAAAATGGGCATACAATGGTTATGATATTGAAGTTGTTGATACTTTTAACTATTTAGGCACAGTGTTGAATTATACTGGAAGTTTTAAATTAAACTAAGAACATTAGGTTGGTAAAGCCCTTAAAGCATCGAATACATTATTGATAAAATGTCATGACTTTGATATAAAACCAAAAATATTATGTCAGTTGTTTGACTCCTGTGTTGGTTCTATATTTAATTATGCTTCAGAAGTATGGGGTTTCACAAAGTCAGATGACATAGAACGCATTCATTAAACATTTTGCAAACGATTGCTTCAGGTTAAAGTAAATAAATAAATATAGTAAATGTTAAATTGCTGTTTATCGAAAATTAGGTACATATCCATTGAATGTAAAATTATAATGTTTTGGTTTAAAATTCTATACACTAAAAATATTATTATAAAAACAGTTTACAAACAAGCTTTAAACGATTGTAATAAAGGTTGTAAAATTGGGTCACAAATGTTTAGAACATGTAAATAATTATGGATTCGGTTATGTATTTGAAAATCCAAACGTTGTGCAAGTAAACAGTTTTGTTAAAGAGTTCAAATGTAGACTTGTTGATAATTTTAAACATGAGTGGTATGGTAAAATGAATAGCAGTACTGTACTAGATATGTATAAAGTTTATAAATCCTCGTTGGAATACGAAGAATATTTAGACTTACTTCATAGACGTTTGCGTTTATTCTTTGTTAGATTAAGAGGCTCTGCCCATCCGTTTAGAATCAAAACGGGCAGATATGCTCAAAACAACATTTCCACGAAATGTACGTTATTGTTTGTGTTGTAATTCCGTTGATCTAGAAGACGAATTCCATGTATTTGCCGCTGTTACACCGATTTAAGAAAAAAGTAAATAAGCCGTATATTTTATATTAACCCCTCTGTGTTTAAATTCCACAAGTTGTTAGTTTCATGTGATAGATAAGTAATTTGAAATGTATGTAAATACATAGAAGAAGTTTTAGTTATTAGAAATACGATCCTAAATAATACTGTTTAATAGATTTCATCACCCCTCGATATAAATTATTTGTTCTTCCATATTATTTTTTTTGTATTCGAAACTTTTAGGTAACTTTTATGTTATATTAAGTTATGTTGTTATTCGTATTCACGTGACAGAAAATTATTTGTATATTCTAGTATGAAGACGATGTACTATTTTATAAGTCTGCCCGCCTGCCTGCCTGCCTGCCTGCCTGTCTGTCTGTCTGTGTGTCTGTCTGTCTGTCTGTCTGTGTGTCTGTCTGTCTGTCTGTCTGTCTGTCTGTCTGTCTGTTTGTCTGTCTGTCTGTCTGTCTGTCTGTCTGTCTGTGTGTCTGTCTGTCTGTCTGTCTGTCTGTCTGTCTGTCTGTCTGTCTGTCTGTCTGTCTGTCTGTCTGTCTGTCTGTCTGTCTGTCTGTCTGTCTGTCTGTCTGTCTGTCTGTATGTCTGTCTGTCTGTCTGTCTGTCTGTCTGTCTGTCTGTCTGTTACAAAAGGCTGATAGTATTGCTGGTTAGTAAGAAGTGTTTACGGATGAAACTAGTCTGTCAGTGTATATTTACTTACGGCCTGTTGTGTGTTGTTGAAATACTCTCTTGTTGAAAACAATGTTTATATATATGCTAGTGCTACAAATGGTTTATTTTTGAATATATTGAAGAAAAAAATCCATCTGCCGTGTTCGGACATCCCATTTTATTTTTCTCCAAAATTATACTTTGTTGTGATATTTTTCGGAAATACGGGGTTTCGTCTTTAATAAATGACTCTTAATTTCGGGTAGTTTATTTTACTATTCTATTTTACCGTCATAATGTCCTGTTGTGCTTATCTTGTGACACCTAGATTATGCGTTTTTACAATCGGATTTAGGACATAAAACCTGACACATGAATGCCTTTAGCAATTGACCATTACATTTGTGTAATGGGGAACATAACAATTTATACCTGTAATAGACAATAGTTTCACCCACCAGCTTAACGTGAAACATGCTCAAGTAATTTATACTATACGGCCTTGTATTTTACAAGCAAGTGCTTTTATTAATTGAACCAATTGACGCTATACACATGGCATACCCGTATCCAATCTTTAATGCAATATTTTTAGTGTGTTTTTAAATTGTCGAAAATCTGCATTTTAAATTTATTTTCGGACACTTGTATTTTTGAATATTTTTTGTATCTAAATTTTCGAACGAATTTTTTTTAAGTGTCCACAACTTAGAAGTTAGAGTAATTACGTTATGATAGTACTCAAAACGAATGGTACTGGTAGTTAAAACAGTCATTGTGTGTTTGTGTAAAAAATACTTAATTAATGTTTGTGCTGCTAATATACCTTCAAGAATGTCGTTAAATATGAATGTTATGTTTCTAATGTGGAAACAAAAGAAAATAATAAGTTATTATGTTTGATCTTATGCTTGGTTAGTTTCCTCAAAATCAGAATATTGAAATACAGTTTAACTTAAGGGCTCGTCACTGCTTTCTTTTCTTAAGAAATACAAATTATACCATTTCACAAATGAAAATGTCGGCACTTTTAAAACACCAATGTTCCCACAACATGAATTTGCTTTAGGATAAAGAAGCAACAACAATTAAAATAAATATCCATATTAAAGTTATGAAAACAATCTTAATATGTTGGTTGCAGAGCCGTACGCAGGATTTTTTGACTGGGTGAATTTTTATGCTTAAATCACCTTACTTTGTGATATAAATTCATGGAATATATCGAGTAAATCAGCTCCTTTCTGAAGTCTAAATCTGTAAACATTGGTGTGAAATTCACACCAACGTTGAAAGCTTAAGATTTCAGAAATGTATGATGTTTGATGAAGAAGAAAAGTAAACTTTGAAAATCAAAAAGCTTTACTAAGAAATGTATCATAAAGTTTGACTGACATATAACCATAATAGCATTTTCATTGTGAATTGAAACCTACTCCTAAGTTTCAAAGTAAATTCCTAATAAAATGTGTATCATCTACTACACATTTTTACTTTTACTATCACCAACACAGATAAACCATCACAATCCTTTTACAACTCCGACATTAGAATGGATTTGTTTCTCTATAATAACCATATTCCTTAGTTTTTTACGCAACTCTTTCAGATATTGAGCTGATTTTTATGCCCCCGGTAGGGTGGTATACAGCAGTCGGACTACATGACTTAAAGATGAAACATGAGTTTCATACCGGTTCATTAATTTTTGGCAAAATAATGGGCCTTGGACTTATACAAAGAAACTTACCAGTTCAAATAATGACGATTATCCATATATCATCTTTAATTGCTTGCAACATTATTTGTTTTTCACAAATTATTAACGTCCGCAATGTTCAGACATATGACCCCCTGTATGAGTTGCTACCATTTGCTGCTTATTCATCGTCGGATACCCACGACTTATTCATTCCGTTACTCTCCAGTATTAGCCGTGGGACAATTTAAGCAATACACGCCGTTTTGACCTTAACTGTAACCTTTCAGTAGACCAATGAAATCGCAGTTTACAAAACGAACACTCTTCGCTTTGAAGGTGTCAATGCTTCGCCTGGATAATGGCGACCTCCATAGAAAATAAACCTCCACCTGTCCAAGTGCTTAAAAAGACATCGCGCCCATGTAAGAGACTAGAGATACTTATACTCTGAAAGTCGTTTAAATTCTCAATTTAAAAGTATTCGCATGTAAGACGAAATTCCATTTCTACGGACGACGCCATTTTGACAACAAACCCGAAGTCTCTATAGTACGAGTTGTATCATTGGTAAAAAATATCCTCATGTAACCGTGACGGCAATGAAATAACTTGATTTGACACACCCTAAAACGGTGAAAAGAGTTTGTAATGTCCCACGGTCGATAAATGGAGAGTAGCGGAATGGGTCGAACGTGGGTATCCGACGATGCTGCTTATCTTGCCTTCGCCAATAAAAAAAACGTTTTGCAACCATCGATAGATGAAGCATTCAGGATCACAAGGGACAATTGACTGATCGGGAAAGGCGATAAGAAAACATTTCCAAGGGGTTTATTTCCACTGGCGAGTAAATTAGCGCTAATTCTCTTGTTTATCAGGGACAATTAAACAAATCTGCTCGAGAGTAAGTTTACTGTGATAAGAGAAAAATTTGCAGTAGGCCCATTATTGAAAAACAATCCTAACCCAGTTTGGGGGTTGGGGCGGCCCCCATGCCCCACCGCCTGGGTACGGGCCTGGGTTGCAGTCATGGTCTATGATCTCCTTACCATTGGTTTGCCGTCAGGCCCCATATAGTCCGTGAAGATATAGCATTCGAAGCTATAGGACAGCGATAGGCCTTCGTGTACACTTGCGTGCCCTACAACATACACGGAAATCTCACTGATTAACAATTATCAATGATAAACGAATACACGTTTCGTACAAACTTTATGTACAAAACACGCACATGCAATGTCTTTGTGAAATTTGATCAACGAACATTAACGTTAATATCAAAGGATGGATAATAGAAAAAATGAAAGGTCTGTTAATAATAATAATATTAATCAGCAAACAGATTTGACTGTTTCCGAGACCCTGGATCAGCAGACGATTTATTAGTACAATGCTATTGGAAAAAGGAGGAATTTGTGAAAGCCGGTGGTTACCATTGAACTACAGTGAATGTAACCGATGGGAGAAGTTTGAATTAAACAATTACCTTTACACCTTGAGTTATCACACCAGTCAAGTTTACGGCCTCGCCAAAGCTGATCTGCAGCCATGCTTTGGCGTCGCCTGCGTTTGCCTTCCAGCCACTCGGGCCGTCGAGACGGGCCATGGCGGGACCGTAGGTAGCGGCAGATGATGACGCAGAGAATTGGGAGTCGAGTACGGACCTTGAGTCACTTGTGAGCTGCTGGTCGCACGCTGGGTGCGGGAAATTAATAATACTTATCTCATATCAGTTGTACATTGAAGTCGGGTGGACGTTTAATAATGACTGTATTATATATTTAAACTACATATTATAGACAATACATACATCGTCAATTAATGTGTTAGTGGACCGATCAAAGAGGATAGTGGAATGCGTATGTTCCCTGTAAGTTTGATAGTACACGAGTCTTTCATTGAACTGAAATATATGGAATGTTTAATGGAGTGTTGGTTTATAAATAGACATGACATGGCATAATTATATTTGTTTGCGTTAACGTTTCACAGTTAATAGAAGTGGTGTTCCCAATGCAACTCCACACCATTGGTTTACAATTAACATGATCAATGCATGTTGTAGGTTCGAAAATATTTAATAATTGTAAAAGTTAATCAAATATGTGGATTTATACATTCAAACTATAATTGAAAGGTTTATTGTGTAAGGTTTCTAAAATCTGTTTCAGTTTGTGTGCATCTAGCCAGTCCTATCTGTAAACGTCATAAGTATTTTACAGAAGTTGCCGTTTTTTGTTTGCATGTTAATTAAAAAGATTTTTGTGGTGTCTTGTAAGTGTGTTCCGGTATGGTGACCACCAATCAAAATGCAATGTCTAATTTTGTCTAAACCTTAGCAATATACTGTAATTTATTTTAATTTTATTCATATGGGCTGTTCCATCGATGGAATTCATCAAGGTAAACACTGATTTTCATAATCACCCATTGTCATTTCTAAGATCTAAGTGGTACCGCACAACGTGGTACCTAAATCAAGTGATGTTTCGTTTATGGTACTAAAATAATAGTTATGTATGACACGAGAAAGGGAAAATGATAATTATGGCATGCGCTGGTCGCATATTGAACTGATGTACAATGATGTTTGCTCGAGGTCTACTTAAATGTACCCCGGGTACTTTTAAGTATACTTACGGACATATACTAAAACGTACCCGACCAATTTAGACTGTACCCGAGTTCATTCCCGCCCCAAATCCGATGTGGTAAAATAGCTAAGGAATACGAAACAATATTCTCGTTGAACAAAATCTGCCTCAACATACTTTTTTGAGTAGGAGTTTCGATAATATAAAGACCATTATAGAGAATATTGACATAAATATCAACATAATAAATTTAAAAATTTTTAGCCGACAACGATTAATTTAGCGTAATATTGGCCGGGTACGTTTCAGTATTTTTTTCCTGGGGTAGATTTAAGTATACTCAAGTGTACCCGGGGTACATTTAAGTAGTACCCGAGCCGACAATGACCAATCGAGCATAATTTGTATCCAGTCTTTTAACGATGAACATCAGAAACACTGTGATGTTCAATAATGTAAACCAATTTTGGAGGTATATATTAGTAATTTGTCCCATACTTTCAAACTATCATGTCCCTTAGAATGTAAAGAACGAACACGTGATTGCTTATTTTTGTTTGACGAACTATAATTCTTATCAATATAGTTAAAGGCATGAACGATAACTCGTTTTGTATATTTTTGTTTAAAGAACTGTAATCCTTATCAACAATTTACAGATAAAGAAAGATAATGTTTTAGCATTTCTTCGTGTATATCCATTATAAAACAAGAAACCGTCGGAGACGGGTGATGCTCCCCAAAGTTTTTTTTTGTCACAATATTGCACTATATATTCAGATAAAAGGAAACGTCTTGAGGGGCATAACTTTGGACAAAATAATACGATGGATGGTTTAGCAACTTAAAAATTGCAAAGGGCCATAACTCTATAAATAAATCATCTAACCAGAACAAACAATGCGCATCTCCTCAAGGTAGTTAAGCTTCCCATAATGCTTCATTGAATTCCAGTCAGTAGTTGGGGAGAAATAGCCCAGACAAGAATTGCACTATATGTACAGTTTATAGAAAATTTCAAAGGGCCATAACTCTGTAAAAAATCATCCGACCATAACCGGCTGATAATATGCATATCTCCTTTTGGTAGTGAAGTTTCCCATAAAGTTTCATTGAATTCCCGTAATAAGTTGCTGAGAAATAGCTCGGACAAGAATTGCACTATATGTACAATGGAAAATTTCAAAGGGCCATAACTCTGTGAAAAATCATCCGACCATAACCGGCTGATAATATGCACATATCCTCTTGGTAGTGAAGCTTCCCATAAAGTTTCATTGATTTCCAGTCATTAGGTGCTGAGAAATAGCCCGGACAAAAATTGCACTATATGTACAGTTGATGGAAATTTTCAAAGGACCATAACTCTGTGAAAAATTATCCGACCAGAATCGGCTGATAATATGCACATCTCCTCTTGGTAGTGAAGCTGCCCATAAAGTTTCATTGAATTCCGGTCATTAGTTGCTGAGAAATAGCCCGGACAAGAATTGCACTATATGTACAGTTAATGGAAAATTTCAAAGGGCCATAACTCTGTGAAAAATCATCCGACCAGAACCGTCTGATAACATGCACATCTCCTCTTGGTAGTGAAGCTTCCCATAAAGTTTCATTGAATTCCGGTCATTAGTTGCCGAGAAATAGCCCGGACAAAAATTGTGCACGGACGGACGGACACACGGAACCACGGACACACGGACGGACAGACGAAGAGGCGACTATATGCTCCCCCAAAAAAAAATTTAGGGGAGTATAAAAAAGAATGACAACCCTTTTTAACACGTTCGTGTTAAGAACCGTAATTCCTTTCAACGATTTAAAAATGCAGTACGATAACTCTGTTAACATATGTTCGTGTTAAGAAAGTTAGCAACAGCTTACGGGTAAAGAGCTATTACATTACGCATACAAATGCGTTTACTAAATCTTTAATCCCATTGACAAATTGTTTACGAAGGAAGGCCGCCTTCTAGGGTGGGTAATGGAATAACAGTTATTTTAAGAAAAATAGTACACAATATGTCGAACTTAACAGTAAGAAACAAAGACAAAATGGAAAATAAGAATTAAGACGCATGTAAGTTGTTGCCTTTCTTTCAAGAAAAGTTTACTACAATAAAGGATGGCCTGAGATGGGTCATATCAGACTATGGTCAATAAGCAGCAACTTTGTCATATACAAAGATCTTTATCAGTTGAATGGAGCAAATTAAATGTTTGTACTTTTAAAGCTCAATTTGAAAATTGTTTACTAAAAATTACCCTTTTTAATGATACAATTACTTGTATTTCGAATCGCTTAGTATTCTCTTGATCTTAAGGTCAAATATTCTAATATTGCTTTACCTTTGCAGTCGCAGAAGTATCTCATCTTGTAATCGTTGCACGGGACGGGGAAGTTGTCGGCGTTGGTGCATCTAGCATCCATGTTCATCCACGACGTCCAGTCTCCCACACACGTGGGAGGCGCGGAAGTGGTTACTGTACCGGATATGCGGGTTGATGCCGCACCGACATTGTTAGCTGTATGGCCAAACAAATGTTAATATACACGGAAAGTCCAAAGTATAATTAGATTAACATTGTGCACCCATTCAATATACCGGTAGTATTTGCCAACTCTTGTGGCAATCACGTTAGCAAACCTTTCTTAGAAAAAAGACTCATTTTACTGTCATAACTTGGTTGGGCTTTTGCAAATAGTTACTAGCTAAAGATACTTACACATTTGCTTATCCTGGAGATATGTTCAGTCGGGCATTTAAAGGGAATGATACGAGATGTGATAAGTTGTCGTTTAAAATCGTGTTTTATTCAACTAGAACTGAGTTACAATGTTGATATAGAGAATAACAGGTTACTTTCCCATCGTTTTGTAATATATAAGGCGAGGTTAAGAATAATATAACGGCGAGCCTGGCCGAGCCGTTATTTTATTTGTGCCGAGCCTGATATATTACAAAACGATGGGACAGTAACCTGTTTTCCCTGTTTATCATACCACACTTTCCCAAAAATCTGCAAAACAATCATTTTTTATATTTAAAATGTACGCTGATTTTGCTGATCCGGCTTTTACACGTTGACATACATGTAGCAACGGCGTTCGAAAAGACGACACGAATAATCGCTTATTTTAAACAGCGTATAGAAAAAAACAGTTGTTTGCACTACGAATAGGAAGAGAACACCCGCTTTAATTATAAACGTCTTGAATTGGAGATCATGAATGGGCTGCAGCGACAAATTTAATCGAAGAACACACTAAACCGAATAGTTTGTAGATGCCATTTTGGAGATGTGTATTAAAATTGACATTTTGATGATGGTGTCAATATTGATATAAGCGTGTTAAATCGTTTGTTTAAATAGTTGAGGATTAGCATACAGGTATCTTTTGTCTTGACTTTCTGTGCAACGCTTGCGAGTGCAATGACTATATCGATATTTAAGATTTATTGTCCCATTGATGACGTCATTTAACAGCTGTAGTGCGGGCTGTGGTGATTAAAAAAAAATGTTTTCGTGATTTATGAATTTAAACTAGAATAAAATATGTACATTCTCTGTATCAAATTGTTTGTTTTGTTGAACCTGATTCATGTTGTTAGAAATAGTTGACTTCATTGCAAATCTCACGTAACTCCAAACATTGATTTATATATAGAGAATGACAGGTTACTGTCCCATCGTTTTGTAATATATCAGGCGAGGCTTAGAATAATATAACGGCGAGGCTTGCCGAGCCGTTATTTTATTCGTGCTGAGCCTAATATATTACAAAACGATGTGACAGTGACCTGTTTTTCTGTTTATCATACCACATTTTCCTAAAAATCTGCAAAACAATCCATTTCTTTATATTTAAAATGAACGGATGCCCGCTGATTTTGCTGATCCGGCTTTTACACGTTGACATACATGTAGAAACGGCGTTCGAAAAGACAACACGAATAATCGCTTTTTTTTAACATCGTATAGAGAAAAAAAGTTGTTTGCACTACGAATGGGAATAGTACAACCGCTTTAATTATAAACGTCTTGAATTGGAGATTAGGAATGGACTGCAGCGACAAATTTAATCGAACAACACATTTGACCGAACAGTTTGGAGACGCCATTTTGGAGATGTGTATTGAAATTGACATTTTGATGAATGTGTCAATAATGACATAAGTGTGTTAAATCGTTTGTTTAAATAGTTCAGGATTAGCATTCAGTTATCATTTGTCTTGACTTTCTGTGCAACACTTGCGAGTTCAATGACTATATCGATATTAAAGAGTTATTGCCCCATTGATGACGCCATTTAACTCTGCAGTGCGGGCTGTTGTGATTTTTAAAATATAAACGTTTTTGTGATTTTTGACTTTAAACTAGAATAAAATATGTACTTTCTTGGTTTCAAATTGTTTGTTTTGTTGAACCTGATTCATGTTAATAGAAATTGTTGACTTAAATGCCAATCCCACGTAACTCCAAACATTGACTGATATAAGAACTTCCTGTTGACCATGATATAAAAAATATATCAGGCAACGTTATATCAGGCAGATATCATTGCGATGGTATGATAAAAGAACTTCCTGGTGACCATGATATAAAAATATATCAGGCAACGTTATATCAGGCGGATATCAGTGCGGTGGTATGATAAAACTCTATACGAACACATTTCCAGATCGATTTAAAACAAGAAAACATATCTTAAGTGTTGTGTTCCCGTGGGTTTATTCGCACGAGTTGATTGTGTGACGTTGTATATCTCAAATTCTACACGAGTGGTATTCAATCGACTACAAACTAAAATTGTACAACTCATCGGAAAACCACAGCCCCCTAAAATCCATTTAGCATCATCTTACGACGAAAAGCAATAAGTCACAAACTCAAAAATATGTTAAAATTCCGAACATAAAAATAACATTATATTGAACTATTCCCATTGTAATCAGGGTTTGGGATCACGTGACTTTATGGGGTTTACAAATGAATTTAATGGATGTAAACACACCGGTAAGTGGTGTATTGTTTTTCAAATAACTTTTTAAAACAATTTTGAAATTTTGGCACACCAGATTCAATAATTAATTCTTAAATTATCGACAAAAACTGAAAGAAAAAATGTCTTTTATGCACACAAGATTTTTGCAAAAATATGTTAATGACTTGAGATATTTGCAAAAATAAAGTTCTTAACGGTGTGTTTTCATTCTGTCCGATCCGAGTTTAAGCCCCGTTGATCCAGCACCCTGGTAATATTCACATGCCAGAATAACGTCGTAGTAATGCGTATTTAAACGACGTCAGTTTAAAAATCTGTGCATTTTCAGTCATTACGTACGAACATAGAGAATACATGGTTGGTGCCGAGATGGATAAACTTTCTGCATCTCGGCACCAACCATGTATTCAATTTATCCTGCTTCATGCCGTTGACACATTTTATCTAAGACAAATGATTAATTGACATAACAATATAATTATTCTTGTCGGGCCTCCGACATTCCTGACGACCGAATAACTACAGATTGTGTCACGTAATAAATAGTTCCACGATAAACTGTTCCTTTTAATACTTTCCCATTGAAAATATAAGTAGAAATAAAAAACGAATCGAGAATGTGATATTTTTCTTGGTAAAAAATGAAAACAAAATGCAGCAGCAAAAAAAAGCTTTATTTTATTTACCTTAATGACAACTTTAATCCATTGCTTATAACAACAAATTTACAACGATATACACATCCATTTTTTGTTCTTCCACCCCTTTGTCGAAAACCATTTCTGTTTTCCATATCTATTATCGAAATGTATTTAAACCACCCTATTTTTGATAGCGTTTGTATCGAATGCTAACCACTCTGACCCGAAACCCGATTTACGAAATCGTTATCCTGTCGTAGCAAATTATTTTATTCCTATCGAAGTTAACACTTATGAATGACAAACACACAGTCCGAAATACGTTTATGATTCGTTCGATGCTTTAAAATATTTAAAAACAAATACTGTAAAAACCACCACGTCAAAATTGTTGTCCCTAAAATACTGAGAGAAACTAGAGTGTATGTTTTGTCTGAGAAATGACGTCACTCTAGATACGTCATACATTGCGTAATCAAGTAAATGAAAATGATAAATACGGAAAGCCGGTTCTGTAATATATTTTAAAGAAGAAAAAAAGGATGATATATAATATAACGATAACATTCATGATGCGTCCCAATAAATTTCAAGGGTCAAATATAAGAACATGTTAATCGGCGCGTAGGAATACATACTTACGGTTAGGTCACGTGATGTACTGCCGGATATCAACTAGTTTATCCGATCCTGCTTTATTTGGTCAATGTTTGTAACAGAGGCAGGATAAAATTATTTCCCAGTGGGAAATCGGAGAATTGTATATGGCATTTTATATATGGGCTTTTAATAAATACCGATGTTACACCATGAAAATGATAACAGATGTATATCGTCTGTGTTTCAGCAAACAAACATTGCAAATTAATTAAAAAATATTGATACATTACATGCATTAAATGTGTTAACTGATTAATAATCTTAAACAATTTGGTGTTAGATGATTCGATAGGGTTGCATTTCACGGACGATAATGTATATAGCAGACGATGCTTTACAATACACCTTGATATGTTTAACTCGTGCGTTAATGTGCTATATATGTGTTCAATAAAAAAGATAACACACAATTGGAGTGTACGATATTAAGACATTCAAACTTCAATGAGGCAAATAAAACGAACAAACCTCGTACGATAAAATTAAGCCAAACTATGCAGACGAAGAAATGATGAATACCCATGGTATATGATGTCCTCAATCCTGTGTGTACATCTATTATTAACGAATTGAGCTTAATTGTTAAGATCGCATGAATGTTAGAAACCGAATTGCTCAACGTTTACCAAAAATTGAAAACATTTAGATGAAAAAAAGCCACTCTTGTTGTCAAAGCACGACGCATGCAGAGAGAATATCTATATGATTTGCATTCAGCAAAATCAAACAATTTTCTGTCGTAAAGCCTGTTGGAGCTCAAGCTCGAGAGATACCGGGTTTGATTCGTGAACTAGGGTATTCATCGGCTGACTTATGTCAACCTATCGACACCTATCTAAACCGATCACATAATAGCATGGTGCATACATACAATGATTACTGATACGTCTCATGATATTAAAACTCACTTAATTAACACATTATTCTAACATATCAGCAGTAGCACAATGTTGTTTTTAAAACGTGTTGGTGTTAACATCATCAATCGTCTTGAGTATACAAAGTTAAGGATTGTTGTTGATGGTCTAAAATTAATTGTTCATCATAAATCGCATTTTTTTTTATTTAAACGAAATCAAAGCTGACAGTTCCGCGTGAATAAGTGATAGTATACTGACGCAGCTTACAATGAAACCTTTGCCGACAACGTTGCGAAGCAAACCAATCAAAGATAAATTCCACACCTCAAGTTGAATATCACCTTGACGGCAAAAGTGTCAGATCCTCTTTGTAACATAAAAAATATGGACCATTCAATTTGGGGTAAAGTACAGGCCATTGAGCTCTTTACCTGTAAATGTAAACTAGTTGACATCATGATTTAATACTTTCTATTATGAATGCCGAGGCTATGGGAAATATGTTATGCCCGAAATGTAGTGTCTTGTTCAGTGGGTACATGTATTACCGGCTAGTGACGTCTTTTGCACATGCAGAATCATATTCTTTAATTTAGCCTCATAAAACATTTGATAAGCCTTACTCACTCACTCACTCACTCACTCACCCATTCACTCGCTCATTCACTCACTCACTCACTCACTCACTCACTCACTCACTCACTCACTCACTCACTCACTCACTCACTCACTCACTCACTCACTCACTTACTCACTCACTCACTCACTCACTCACTCACTCACTCACTCACTCACTCACTCACTCACTCACTCACTCACTCACTCACTCACTCACTCACTCACTCACTCACTCACTCACTCACTCACTCACTCACTCACTCACTCACTCACTCACTCACTCACTCACTCACTCACTCACTCACTCACTCACTCACTCACTCACTCACTTACTCATGGAAAGTGCTGAGTTTGATGCTCGTCCGTCCACTATCTACGTACCTTACATATGGAGGACTCGTTGAACGTGACAAACAGCTTAATGCATTGAGAGTATTGAATTCTCATTGCAATGAACTTGCTTGGGCACTGCTACGAAATGGAAGGAAAATTGGGCCTTAGATTTCTATGTTTTACATCAACTTTACACATTGTACCATAGAGTAGGAAGTATATTACACAGTTTACTATGTTTTCTGTTTACTGACTTATGCCTGTCACATGCTTCTGCTGGTTAATATGTGATGAACGTGATGAAGTAAGAATATATGTGTTCAACGTAATTGAGTGAAAGGTGAAATGAGTGATATATGAATATAACGGTATTATGAACATCCATTTAAAATGATATGTGTGCCCACCAAGATTTCATAAAGCATTGTACGGTATTGTATGTACATGTCATCAGATTCATACACCGAAACCAACGAGTCTTGTTCATCATGACGTTTGCAAATTGAATTAATAATATTTTTATTCGACTCAATGCACACAAGATTTGGGCTCGTCCGGGATTTGAACCCGGTACCTCTCGCACCCTAAGCGAGAATGATACCCCTAGACCAACGAGCCTTACGTATATACATATCTTTTATAGAAAACTTAGGCAGATAAAACAACTGCAACGCCTTAATAATTGATAACGATTGCACAACAATTACTGGCGATCTAACTATTTGACCTTTCTTATCATATTGCGATGAATTTATGAATGAAAGAACGACTCGTTGGTCTAGGTGTATGATTGCATTGTAACTGGAAATCTAACTTATCTTCATAAGAACTGTCTTATCAAATGGCGTTGATAGTACGTGAGTGGCTCGTTGGTCTAGGGGTATGATTCTCGCTTTGGGTGCGAGAGGTCCCGGGTTCAAATCCCGGACGAGCCCAAATATTTTGCAGATGGTATGCCTCCCAAATTGTATTAAACTGAGGATTGTAATTATTTCTTCAATATTTCTTTTCCAGAATATAGCTTTATTCAAGACATATATCATATTATATACAATACAGTTATAAAAATCTGATGTATCTCAAATGTAAATATGTGAGAAGAATTACATACTACTTTACGAGCAGTTAATAACATGATCAAATCAGAGCTATGACATGTGTAACTTATAATATACAACACGACTACAACTCATGTCAACATATTTGGACATATATTCGTATATAAATAAAATGTTTAAAATTGAGGAACTAATGATATATATTATGTGTAGTTAACCACATTATCAAATTAGAGTTGTTCGATTTTCAAACATGTTTGTCATTTGTTAATTTATTTATTTAAGAACAAAAAGAAGAAGAAAAAAACATAGTATTTAATAATTGATAACGATTGCACAACAATTACTGGCAATCTTTTTTTTTTTTTTTTTTTTCCTGTTTTAATGTTTTTATTCATTCATAATATATACATATACACACAATTTACAATGGCATGTTCGTTCATATACTTAAATTACCATATGTATAGTGTTTTCGCTATATTAATACAATAATTACTCAAGCTGAATTAGGATCGTACTTCCTTCAACCTTTTTACCTTTTTTACTTAACTTAAATAAATATTTATGTATAGCACAATAATATTAAGCGTTAATTCTTAAACAAGAAAAAGGATCAGATTACAACAACTATGGCTACAGTGTTCAAAGAGATAAAGAGATAAAACATAGTACATTTGCTAATGTCGTTAAAAATTGACCTTTTTAACAAAGTTTGATTTTACAATTTTAGTGCAGATTACAACACAATTGATATAAACTTTATGATCAAATTGCAAACAACATAGTAATACAAGAAAAGAGTCATATTTACAACTACTATGGTTACAGTGTTTTAAAAAAATAAAACCTAGTACATTTGCTAGTGTCATTTAAAATGGACCTTTTTAACAAAGTTTGATTTTACACTTAGAGTGCAGTTTACCACACAATCAATATAAACTTTATGATCAATATGCAAACAACATAGTGACACTTGATTAAGAAAACACATTTTGCAGGTTTCATATATAATGCGAGTTAATAACAGTTATTTTTGTTATTCATGCAATTATGAATTACATATTAATCTTATAACTATCCAAAAAAATCCTTTATTTGATTCATTTGTTGTGTTTTCATATATATTTAAAGATAATTTTAGGCTAGCCTTAAATCCCTGAAAATGTGGAATTACTTCTTTCCTTTTGCATTCAAAAATGTACTTTTTAACTTCCATGAAAAGAATAAAGCAGTTATCATTTACGTTTGTATCACCAAGAAGGAACATTTTGCTGTTTATTACTATTTGTATATTTGCGTTTTTTAAGCTATCCGAGATATCTTTAATAAGTATTTTTACTGTGTTACAATCCCAGAATAAATGGGTAATTGATTCTTCTGACATTTTGCAAAAAGTGCATGTTTTACTATCGGACAAGCCCATTTTAAAAAGGAGTGAGTTTGTTCCCAATATTCTGTGGATAATTCTAGTTTGTAACCATTGAATATATGTATTATTCGTTTTTTTAAACACTTGTCCATGGACATTTTTCCATTGTATGGAGTCATCTGCAAAGTATTCATTCCATTTTGTTTGGCATGTGGGGATTTCAGAGTTCTCTTTTAACATATTGTATAGTAACTTATTACAAGAATTCAGAATGATAGGTTTTATATAGGTCGACAAAATGGGATATGAATGTACTTTATAATCTTTTAATTTTACATTTTGCACCGAGACAATGTATGTGGAAAGAACTTTTTTTATACCTTCATAATGTAAAAAGTTTACCGGTTTATTCATTTTGGCTTGTAGCTCTTGCAGTGACAAAATCTGCCCACTGTCTTTAATAATATCTTTAACAAACCGAATGCCATCATCATACCAATATTTCCAAAAAATGTATTTATTGTTGATTAATAAACAGTTATTAAAAAACAAAGGCATATCTACAAGTTAATCAACAGAGTCAATATTAATACTCTTAACAAAGTCAGAATATATTGTTAAAACATCTATCCAAAAGGCGTTGGTTATATTTTTAACAGCTGAAATTGCGTATAAACTGCCTGTATTACATAGTATATTAAAATCTATTAACTTTCTACCCAAGGATGTAAATTTGTTCTGGCCTTGAATAACTTTTCTTATCCATGATAATTTTAAACTTTTCATAAATGCATTTATGTCCACCATTTTGAGTCCCCCTTCATCAAAATCTTTTGTTATGACTTTTGCTTTAATTTTTGAAGGCCCTTGATACACAAATTTAAGAACTTTATCGTTTAAAACTTTACAAATAGCCTCTCCGGGTTGTGGCAAAGAGACAAACAGGTGAATAAACATTGGAAGTATCAAGGTCTTAACAACAGTTAACCTACCTAAGGGAGTTAGCTCTCTTCTGTTCCAATGTGCAATGATATTTTCTAATTTAACTAATTTGTCATTATAATTTAGCTCAATCATTTTAGGTAGATCAACATCGAAATTTAAACCTAATAATTTAAATTGGGTACATCCCCACACTAGTTTCCATCTTGTTTTTATGGACCGTGTGCTGTATTTTAATGATCCTATCCAGACAACATAAGTTTTTTTCAAAGTTTACATTCAGGCCTGAATATTGTGAGAAGGAGTGCAACAATTGTAATGCAGTATTCAAGGTTTCTTCCGACCCGTCCATTAATAAATAGGTGTCATCAGCAAATTGTGATATCTTATATTCTTCATTGTCAATTGTTATTCCCTTCATTTGCTTACATTTTCTTATTTTAATAGCTAGCATTTCTGCACAAAGGATAAATATATACGCTGAAATAGGGTCTCCCTGACGACAACCTCGTCCTATTATAAAGAAGTCTGACAAAAACCCATTCAACTGGACCGCATTTTCCATATTATTAAAAAAAAGCGCTATCCAGTTCTTAAACATTGGCCCAAAGTTAAACAAATCAAACACTTGTTTTATAAAACTGAATGATAAAGTATCGAACGCTTTTTCGAAATCAATTAGCATCAACAGGCCAGGGATTTGGTTGCACTCAGTATAACTCATAATATCATATAATAATCGTGTGTTATCTCCCATGTACCTGCCTTTAATGAAACTAGTTTGGTCATTATTCACTAATTTGTTTAAGGTTGACTTAAGTCTGTTAGCTATCGTTCCTGATGCTAATTTATAAACTGTGTTCAACAGGCAAATTGGTCTCCAATTTTTTAAAAATTGTTTAGGCTTACCCTACTTTGGAATACAAGTTATAATTCCCTGCTTTTGAGTTATTGAGAGTGACCCTATATTATATGAATAATTAATGCTTCTTACCACAAATACCCCCAATTTTTTCCAAAAAACTTTAAAGAAATTTGCTGAGAATCCATCGGAGCCTGGACTTTTGTCATTTTTCATGTGTTTAAGCGTTAATGACACCTCTTGTAACGAAAGAATACCCTCTAACATGTCCGCCTCTAAATTTGTTAATTTGGGCAATTCATCATTTTTAAATTCATTTTTGAGATCAGGGTTGGTTGTGGGTTGTTCTGAATATAAAATTTTGTAAAAGCTGTTTGCTTCCTTAAGAATATTTTCAGGTTCATATATAAATGTTCCATCTTCTCTCTGAATACAAGATATATTTTTGGAAAGAAAATTACGTTTTTCCAAGTTACAAAACATTTTAGTAGGTTTTTCTCCATTATCTATCCAGTCTGAACGGGAACGTATAAAGCAACCCTTCATAGTTTCTTGTCTAATAGTTTCTAGTTCATTTTTTAATGTAATTAATAAATCTTTATTTTCTTCAGTCAGTGATTGCTCTAATATTTCAATTTTTGATATTAATATACTTTCCTGTGTTCTTCTTAATTTTGCTCTTTGACTTGAATAAGAGATGGTCTTGCCTCTAATCTCCATTAAAAGTGTTTCTAAGAAAAGTTGATCATTTATGACAAACTGTATTTGGCTATCTTCAATCTCGTTTAATGTGTCTAAATTATATATAGGAATGCAATATTGCCGTTTAATATCTTCTATCACAGTATTAATTACTGGCAAAAATTCAATATCGGATAGTAACGAGTTATTAAATTTCCATAAACCTTTACCGTGTATAATTTTTTCAAAACTTATAACCATGTCAATAATAGAATGATCAGATCTGTAGCTTAATTGTATTTGAGCATTTAATAAATATTCAATTATATTATTTGTAATAAGGAAAAGGTCCAGACGGCCCTGTTGCAATGGGTTAGTACGTCTCCATGTGTAACCTTTTTTCTCACCGTTTATATATCTAAATGTGTCCTTCAATTCCCTTTTAACTATTTCCCCCAATAACAAGTCTCTAGCTTTCCTATTACTATTTAAATGTTTATAGTTAGTATAGTCCAACAGTGGGTCAAGCACTAAATTAAAGCCTCCACATATAATATACATTGTATTGCCTAATTTATCAATTGTATCAAATACTTGTTTATAAAAGGACGGGTTGTCTGTATTTGGGCCATATAAGTTTAGTAATGTGAACTGTTTGGAACAGAAACTAAGATTAAGGGCTATCATATTTTCATAATCATCTTTTTCGACTGAATTCACTGTAATTTGTAATTTATTTTTAAATAATATGGCGACATCCCTTGAATGAGTTGACCCAAAACTAATGTAGCAATCCTCACCCCATTGTGAGTATATATTTTTCTCCATTTGTGCATTCCAGTGAACATCTTTTAACCAATAGATATCAGCATTAAGCTTTTTTAAATAATTTATTACATCAAATCTCTTTCTACTATCGTTCAAACCCCGACAGTTAAAGGAAATCATGCGTAGTTCAGTCATAACAAAGGATTACAAAACATATTATCGGTATTCGATCATAATATAGAATATGGTAAATTTTCAGTGACATATAAAGCAGACAAAACTTTAACAATACACTTATGAAAGATATAAAAGCATGTAAAAAGGAATTTAAAACAAGGAACAAAAAGCAAAGAACACAGACAAACATGTCTTCACCACCAAAAATATACACAAAAACCCTGCTCTGCTGCAAAAACAAATAGGACATACAGTATTTAGTATAAATTATGTTTTTATGAAAAGGAAAACAAAATATCTTTAACATAATAACATTATGGATGGTGGGGAATGTATGCTAAAAGAAATTATGTTCTTATGAGAAGTGTTGGCATATATCTTTCCTGTGTGCAGCTGTAATAATATTAGAATAAATATTGAGGTCTAAAAAATTAATTTTATTCTGGTATGATAATTTTACATAATACCATTTTCAAAAACCGATTATTTACAATGTTATATACCAATATACAAACAAATCAACCTACATATTGGATGTAATCTGACCACGTTAAAGACTTGAGACAGCAATCAGACAAAATCACACTGTATTGACAAATTCGCCTAGTGTTGTTAGGTAGGTAGATAACAATGGTGTCGTTATAAAAACATATTTTTCCTGACATAATCAAGATTAGTATCTAGACTACTATACATTTATCTTGCAATGCTAAAGATGTACAAAACGTGTGAGCTTATTTTCCTATAACTATACATGTATTACCAGATTATTAGCTATGACAATCTTCTATGACATGTGTTATCATAAAAAAAACATACATATACAAATATATATATATTCATTCATTCATATATTTATTTATTGAAAAATACACTAACTTCTCTTATATTGAGTTAATTTACTCTGAAAGTTATAAAGAAACATACATATACACACACATATATATATATATATATATATAATTATATATATATATATATATATATATATATATATATATATATATATATATATATATATATATATATATATATATATTCATTCATTATATAATTATACATGTATTACCGGATTATTAGCTTATATACATATATATATATATATATATATATATATATATATATATATATATATATATATATATATATATATATATATATATATATATATATATATATACACACACATATATATATATATCGCTTTGGGTGCGAGAGGTCCCGGGTTCAAATCCCGGACAAGCCCAAATATTTTGCAGATGGTATGCCTCCCAAATAGTTTCAATTTGTATTAAACTGAGGATTGTTATTATTTCTTCAATATTTTTTTCCCAGAATATAGCTTTATTCAAGACATATATCATTTAATATACAATTCAGTTATACAAATCTGATGTAAATCAAATGTAAATATGTGAGAAGAATTATATAATACTATATGAGCAGTTAATAACATTATCAAATCAGAGCTGTGACATGTGTAACTTATAATATACAACACGACTACAACTCATGACAACATATTTGGACATATATTCGTATATAAATAAAATGTTTAAAATTGAGGAATTAATGATATATGTGAAGTTAACCCCATTATCAAATCAGAGTTGTTCGATTTTCAAACATGTTTGTCATTTGTTAATTTATAAGAACAAAAAGAAGAAAAAAATACATAGTGAAATCTCACACAGTGTACATCTGCATTCATTTTGAAGTCAGATGCTTGTGTATACACAAATTATATGGTTTGTTTCACAATTTTTATATTGGTTATACCGGTATTTGCAATACAATACTTCTAAGCATTCTAATACTTTAAAAAATAGGTCTGGTATATAGATCCGTAATAAGGGTAATATATTTCATATATCTTAGCATCTATCGCAGTTTACCAAGTATGTTACAAAAGACCATTGTTCTATTTCGTTGCATGTTTTTGTCGCATGACTTTGTATCTTACAATTTAAAATCAATCTGTTTTTTAATCCCCTGAAATTGGGAATTATTTTTTCTTTTTTGCATTGAAAAATATAACGTTTGATTTCCAGGTATAGAGTATCTAATCTAACATTAACATTCGAAGAGTGTCCCAAAATAAAGCTTTTGTTACTGATGGGAAAATCACTAGAACTTATAAATTTAAGCAAACATGCTTTTACTTTCGCGATCAGCAACTGAACATGTTAACAGTTCCAAAACAAATGAAGGATAGTTTCATCATGCTGGTCACAGAAGGTACACTTACTATTGTTCGAGATTTTCATTTTAAACATAAGAGCATTTGTTCCTAGGATTTGGTGTATAACTCTAACTTGTAACCATTGTAAATATGTATCTTTTGTTATCCAAAAAACTTTTCTTAAAATTATTTTCCATTCTTCACCAGTCATAGCAAAGTTAACCCATTTATTCAAGCAGGTTGGTTTTACTTTATTTTCAATAAAACAATTATATACTCTTGCCTTTATCGTTATTATAAATAAAGTATTGTGCATAGCAAGAAATGGCTGGTGTCGAAACACAGCTCGAATTTATTTCCAGATTTTGTTTTTTTAACAAGCATTTTACTGTTTTTGTTAGAGCTTCATAGTGTAAGAACTTTAATGGTTGACCTGTTATGCATTCAATTTCAGTTTTGGAAAGAAATTTGTTTGAGCTGGTAATTATGTCACGTACATATCTTAAACCCCTATCATACAACGATTTCAAGAAAAATGGTTCTTTTCCTATTGTAAAATTGTCATTATAAAAAAGAGGCATACTTAAAATGTCTTCTAATTCTGTGACCTTAACAGTGGCAACAAAATCTCCATAGCAGGTAAACACTTGTAACCAGAACTTGTTTGTTATATTTTTCAAAATTTTGCTTATATAACATATTCCAGAATTAAACAATTTGCTGACATCTATTATTCTAGCTAGCATAATGCATTTGCAATCGTAACATCTATAAAGTTTTCTAATCCATGATAATTTTATTTTTTGACAAAAGGCGACAATATCAATCATTTTCAATCTTCCTTTATCATAGTTTTGAACAAGGACAGAGCTTTTTATTTTGTAAGGACCATTTTCCCAAACAATATCAAAAAATAGTTTATTAAGTTTATCTAAAACTTCGATCTTTGGAGTAGGCAATGAAAAAAGTAGTGTGTAAATAATGGGAGAATTAACGACTTCATAACTGTAATTTTTCCAATAGGAGTAAGTTTTCGTTTCTTCCATCGTGATATTAAAATGATTGCATTATTTAACTTTTCTGAATAGTTCAATTCGATTATGTTTTCAAGGTTTACATCAAATGTTATCACCAATAAATTAAATTGTGTAGTCCCCTAATTAAGTTTATATTTAGTTTTAATAGACCGCGAACTGTATTTAAGCGAACCAATCCATACAAATTGAGTTTTATCAAAATTTACATTTAAACCAGGCATTAAAGAGAATTGATGCAGTAAATCGAGAGTTGAGTTTAGAGAGTTTTCGGATCCATCTAACAACAAAGAAGTATCATCCGCAAATTGTGTAAGCTTATATTCGATTCCATTTATCACAATTCCTTTTATATTGCTAAAACTCTTTATCTTACTGGCTAAAATTTCTGCACACAAAATAAATAAATATGGTGATATAGGATCTCCTTGCCTGCAGCCGTGGCCTATCTGGAAGTTTTCGGATAAAAAGCCGTTTAACTGTACAGCCGTTTGTGTGTTTTAAAGAAAACCCGAAATACAGCGTAAAAAAACTTGGTCCAAAATGGAAGAATTTCAATGTTTGCTTAATAAAGTCAAACGATAATGTATCGAAGGCTTTTTCAAAATCGATAAGCATTATTAAGCCAGGGATGTTGTTGTTTTCAACGTTGTGCATGATGTCGTACAACAATCTAGTGTTTTCTCCAATATAGCGCCCAGAGACAAAGCCAGTTTGGTCCCGCTATATAAGATGTTCTAAATGAGGTTTCAGTCTATTGGCAATTGCTCCGGATGCTAATTTATAAACAACATTTGGTAATGTAATTGGTCACCAGTTTTTAAGAAAATGTTTCGGTTTGTTCTCTTTAGGGATGCATATTATAATACCTTGTTTTTGTGATGTGAAAAATGCATTATTTATATATGCAAAATTGATGCTTCTTAGTACAAAGATACCAATATGTTTCCAAAAAACCTTAAAAAAGTTGGTTGTAAAACCATCAGACTTTGGGCTTTTATCGTTATTCATAGGTTTAAAAGTATTTGAAAGTTCTTCATATGTAATTAAACCTTCGATTTTTGACATTTCATCAGGAAGCAGTTTCCTTGTTCCAAGTGGATTCAAATTGTTCAAATAATACTCGTTTTGTGGTTCTGCTTTTTGATATAAATTTTTGTAAAAACGGGTGGTTTCATTTAAAATTTCTGATTGGTTATATACTGCCCATTATTAGTCTCAATAAGTGGGATATTTTTATTTAAAATGTGTTGTTTTTCTAGAGAGCAGAAATATTTTGTAGTTTTCTCACCATGTTCTATCCATTGACTTCTAGATCTAACAATATATCCCTGGACGTTGATGTCTCTTATGTTATTTAATTGTAAGTTCAGTTGTTGCAATTGTTCTTTGTTATGTTCATTTTAGTTACGTTCAATGTTTTATATTTCAAATAATAACCTTTGTTCTTCAGATAGTAATCGTTTGTTTTTGTAACTAGAATATGAAATAATTTTTCCCCTGATTTCCATTAATAATGTTTCGAGGAAAAGTTGATCATTTATAGTAAAACAAATGTCCTTATTATCAATTAGGATAATAGTATCTAAATCGTAGACAGGTAGGCAATACTGTTTTTTAATTTCTTCAATTAGATTGTTTATAGTAGTAACATAGTCAATATCTTTGAGAAGATTATTATTAAATTTCCAAAGACCTTTGCCATGGTCACATTGTTTGTAGCAAAGCGAAATATCTACAATAGAATGATCTGATTTTATACTAGTACGAATATCTGATGATTTCAAATAATTGAGAAAGTTTGGGGTTATTAAGAAAAAAATCAAGCCTTGCTTGTAGCAATGGATTATTGCGCATCCATGTATATCTTTTTGTATCATCATGTATTTCTCTAAAAGTATCAACCAAATTTCTGTTTACGATTTCTTGTAATACAATATAACGTGCTTTAATATTATTATTTGAAGATTTATAATTGTTATAGTCTAAATAATTATTAAGAACAAAATTAAAATCGCCACAAAGTATGAAATCTTCATTCTCAAATTAATCTATAATATAAAACATATTTTTGTAGAACTGCGGATTGTCTGAGTTTGGTCCATATAGAGTAACCAACGTTAGGTTCATATTCCAAAGATTAAGGTTCAAACAAATGTAGTTCCCTAGTGGATCTACTTTACAATTGTGAACTTTAATATCGGCACCTTTTTTAATCAGGACAGCACATCCTCTGACATTTGATTTCCCAAAGCTTAAAAAGCATTCCCCCTCCCAAAAACTATAGATTTCTTTCTCCAGTTTTTTTGTCCAGTGTGTATCTTGTAAACAGTAAATTTGATAATCTTTTTCTATTAAAAACTCTAAAACATCGATTCTTTTCCTATTTCCATATAGGCCGCGGCAATTCAGAGAACATATTTTAATGTGATTCATAAGCTGTGATTAGATACACGTGTTATATGTTTGTACATGTAATTATAATACATAAGGCAATAGATCCATAATAGCCATGTAATAATATGCCAAGTTATCTTTTCAAATACAATGTTCGATAGTATTTTATAGTTTTTATAACAGAACAAGTGTATACACTCCATTGAGGGCTGTACAAGTGTAAATGAATGTTTCACTATGAAAACAGGAAAACAACATCAACAAAAACACAAAAATAAAGCAAAAATAAAGAAACATTCAAAATGTGTTAATACATCACACATCTTGAGAGTCAGCATAAGGTAATAATGTGATCTGCAAATATACACAATATTGATAATTATTATACTGAGGTTGGAATGAGGTTCCAGTAAGGAAGATAACCCATAAATAATGACAGAACAATCGAGCAACCAACTATAAACAATTAACGAGTAATACAACAAACGGGGGAACAAAAATCGACACACACAAAATGGGACATCAGATATGCTCATCTATACTAGTTAATCATTATTTAAGAAAGCATATGCACAGCCCAGTTGGGTTTAAGTAAGAGGGACAACCCATACATAATTTTAAAAAAACGCAAAAAACAGACGCTTACAAACAATACACATTTAAACAACAGAAAAGGGAACACATATTTACACACAAAAGGAAAAATCAGAAGTACCCAGCATATTATTTTATATCTTTCAAGAAAGCATATGCCCACCAAAAATATACCTTCAATTTTCATAAATAAAAACTACAATTCCTGAAATATAAGGAAGATGTAACAACAGGCAAAGCCATCGATAACATTTAAAGCATATTTGAGCATTTAAACCTAAACCGAAAGCGAAATTAGTTTAAATGCTCTATGCTTTTGTGTGCAAACACTTTCCAAAACAAGAAGGGAAAAAGAATATTTCTTCAATATTAAAATGTGATAAGACCAACTAGCCAGAAGTTAATGTCTCTTTTTTATAGCATATTTAGTAGTAAATCACAGATTATAAAACGCACGGCCGTTAATCACAGGCGCCACCCTTTTTTAATAATACTTCCGAGGTTGCACAAAGGATTGACATTTCTACATGTCCTTTAGTTGTCACATGTTTTTGTTTCAACATAAATCAGACAATGCGATTCAGCAATGACTAAAGCATCCACATATTTACAGAAACACACAATTTTAACCCGTTTGGAAACGTAAGGATGTTGATACGTTGTGGCATGATGAAGATTTTAAAAGCAAATCGATGTCTTATGCCTGTGTGACGAGCAAATTTCCACCCAAGTATAACTACAAATAACGATTGCTTTGAACATGCACAAGTTGTTACTTGCGCAAAAACATTTGTTTGTTGCAGATCTAATTGACAATTTTACAAGTGCCCACACAAGATGTAGATAATGCCAAGAAAGTTGCGCTAAGGACAGGAGGTGGCGCGGAACTAACTCGAATTTATAGGGCATTGCTTGCAAGGAGATATAGGAGAAGTTATTGTTAAATACATAATATGTTTATTCCCTCGCAGATGTTACAATAATTATAGAACAAATTCTAAACAGACATTATCAATTTTATTGTTTTGGTCTAAACTTGTTTCTAGAGTACAGGTGGGTAAGCGTCCTTTAATTTAATAAAATGTCTTGGTTGATCTATTGATTCCGATTTTAAGTGCAGCGCTAACCTGGCTTATATTTCTTAATGATATCACAATTATATGGAAATCCGGCGTTCAAAGAAGCACATCAGTTCCGTTCTGTGCAGCGACTTTGCTGAAGAAAAAACTGTTTTCATTAAAACATCATTATCATAGAATTCGTATTATACAAAACATGCACATAATATAAAAAAGGCACTCTTTCTGAGAATTCAGAAGTATGTAAGAACCCCTCGATATAAATGAATGAAAACATAATTAGCATAAATGTACCATAGTAAAATAGTTTTTGCTATTTGATGTTCGGATAGTAAAGCATTTATTTTAAATATTGCATGATTTCAGTTCTAATAATGATATAAATTATGAAAGCATTTTGCCCGGAACTGTTGAGATTTTGTTTTGTTCTGTTTTCTGACGAAATACCATATTTACCTACTTCTTACGATACTTTTTGAAGAGAGCGACCATCACAATCAGTACAATAAGCGCAAGAACTGCGACACCGGAAGTTGCGAGCCCGGACTGAAGGTTGCTGAGGGTCCATGTACTGGTCTGTGACTGCACATGCCGGGTTTCTGTTTGAATGTGTATTTTTTAACATTACACATAAATAAGTCCTTTATGTGAATTTAAAATTTATGTGAACAACAATTTTGCAATATATATTTTGTAATATTTACCATCATGAACTTCATTCCTCGATTGTTAAATGAGTCCAATTTTGCAAAACGTTTTTCTCAATGAACAAAAAAATACGTAATTTTCTATTTCCACAAAAATCTGTTGATCTTATGAAATTGTTAGGACTTCAAGCGGTTTTTGACTTACCTTGATATTTACACATGTTGGCATTAAATGACCGATCAGTTGTTGACTGACCTCGAGTTCTATGTATGTTGGCATTATTTGACTGTCCTTTAGATTTACACATGTTAGCATTAAATGACCGATATATTGTTGACTGAAATTTAGATTTGCACATGTAAGCATTAAATGACCGATCAGTTGTTGACTGACCTCTAGTTGTATGTATGTTGGCATTATTTGACTGCCCTTAAAATTTACACATGTTAGCATTAAATGACCGATCGGTTTTTGACTGATCTTTAGATTTGCACATGTTAGCATTAAATGACCGATCAGTTGTTGACTGACCTCGAGTTCTATGTATGTTGGCATTATTTGACTGCCCTTAAGATTGACACATGTTAGCATTAAATGACCGATCGGTTGTTGACTGATCTTTAGATTTGCACATGTTAGCATTAAATGGCCGATCAGTTGACGACTGACCTCGAGTTCTATGTATGTTGGCATTATTTGACTGCCCTTAAGATTTACACATGTTAGCATTAAATAACCGAACAGTTGTTGACTGACCTCGAGTTGTATGTTTGTTGGCATTATTTGACTGCCCTTAAGATTTACACGTGTTAGCATTTAATGACCGATAGGTTGTTGACTGACCTTGAGTTTTATGTATGTTGGCTGTATTTGACGGACCTTTAGCTGTGTATATGTTGGTAGTTGTCAACTTACCAATAATTGTATATTTGTTGGCATTATTTAACGGACCTTAAGCTGTGTATATGTTGGTAGTTGTCGACTGACCTATAGTTGTATATATGTTGGCATTATTTGACGGACCTTTAGCTGTGTATATGTTGGTAGTTGTCAACTGACCAATAATTGTATATATGTTGGCATTATTTGACGGACCTTTAGCTGTGTATATGTTGGTAGTTGTCGACTGACATATAGTTGTATATATGTTGGCATTATTTGACGGACCTTTAGCTGTGTATATGTTGGTAGTTGTTAACTGACCAATAATTGTATATATATGTTGGCATTATTTGACGGACCTTTAGCTGTGTATATGTTGGTAGTTGTCGACTGACATATAGTTGTATATATGTTGGCTGTATTTGACGGACCTTTAGCTTTTTATAAGTTGGTAGTTGTCGACTGACCTATAGTTGTGTATATGTTGGCGGTTGTTGACTGAACGTTAGGTGTGTATATGTTGGTATTTGTTGACTGTCCTTTGTTTCGTTATATTTTAGCATTTTGGCTGATCTTCAGAGGTGGTCTTGGTATCATCTGTGGATTGGTTTGAAATTATAGATTACCTACCTTGTGCAGTGCTAATGACCGTGTTTCCATGGCAACCCAACACGTCGAAACCCAGAGCGATGGACCCCATCGATGCATTCGGATAAATTCTGTACACAAACGCACGAGTAAATGAATATTCATGTTATTTTCTTCAGACTTCAATAGAGACGCAAACACTGGGATCGATCATTGTCTCCAAACCCAATTTATCAAATGCCTGTTTTTAAATATCATATCTGCTTTAATATATAGAATATACTGGGCGATTATCTTATCAAAAAGTTTGAAATGGGACGAAGATGATATCGGCATAGGCATAGGGAAGCCGTTGATTTCCTGGTTATATTCCTCCGAAACTGATATTAATCTGTTATCTTACGACAGTTTTTATTACTTTTCTATGCACAAAACAAGTAAAACAAGGGCTGTTTGTAAAACATGCATGCCCCCCATATGGGCTGTCCGTTGTAGTGGCAGCCATTGTGTGAATACGATTTTTGTCACTGTGACCTTGACCTTTGACATAGTGACCTGAAAATCAATAGGGGTCATCTGCGAGTCACGATCAATCTACCTATGAAGTGTCATGATCCTAGGCAAAAGCGTTCTTGAGTTATCATCCGAAAATCATTTTTCTATTTCGGGTCACCGTGACCTTGACCTTTGACCTTGTGACCTCAAAATCAATAGGGGTCATCTGCGAGTCATGATCAATCTACCTATGAAGTTTCATGATCCTAGGCGTATGCGTTCTTGAGTTATCATCCGAAAACCATTTTACTATTTCGGGTCACCGTGACCTTGACCTTTGACCTAGTGACCTCAAAATCGATAGGGGTCATCTGCGAGTCATGATCAATCTACCCATGAAGTTTCATGATCCTAGGCGTATGCGTTCTTGAGTTATCATTCGGAAACTATTTTACTATTTCGGGTCACCGTGACCTTGACCTTTGACCTAGTGACCTCAAAATCAATAGGGGTCATCTGCGAGTCATGATCAATCTACCCATGAAGTTTCATGATCCTAGGCGTATGCGTTCTTGAGTTATCATCCGGAAACCTTTTTACTATTTCGGGTCACCGTGACCTTGACCTTTGACCTAGTGACCTCAAAATCAATAGGGGTCATCTGCCAGTCATGATCAATCTACCCATGAAGTTTCATGATCCTAGGCGTATGCGTTCTTGAGTTATCATCCGGAAACCATTTTACTATTTCGGGTCACCGTGACCTTGACCTTTGACCTAGTGACCTCAAAATCAATAGGGGTCATCTGCGAGTCATGATCAATGTACCTATGAAGTTTCATGATCCTAGCCCCAAGCGTTCTTGAGTTATCATTCGGAAACCACCTGGTGGACGGACCGACATACCGACCGACCGACCGACATGAGCAAAGCAATATACCCCCTCTTCTTCGAAGGGGGGCATAATAAAGAAGCATGCAAACATTGAGCGAAAGGTTCCCGATAAATTGATGAATAAGAAAGACTTTCAAAATGTTCATTTCAACATGACCTTTATTTAAAGAACACTGTTGAGCTGAAGATCGTTGAACGTAAAAATGGATTCAAGTGAAACATTTTTACGTTTCCTTATTGATTAAGGCACTATTGTAAGAATGTCCATTGTTTCTACTATTTGCTTACTTTTTGTCAGAAAAGAGAAGAGCCATGATTTTCCTAATTCATCTAAGCATTTTAAACCTCTGACATAGATCCATTTTTTGTTAACGACATTTGTACAAAAATAATTCTACCTATGCGTGGCTTTAGATCCAGGAAATATTGCATAAAAATCTAAAATTCTAACACTGTATTTTATAAAAAAAATCAGACTGGTTTTATCAGGTATCAATATTATTTGTGAGAATTTCGTATAAGTATCCAAGTGTATGTGTTTGTGCAGATTTGTGTCGATGGACGCAAATAAAAAACGGCTTCTTAGAAAAACATAGCCATAAAAATGCAAATGAATAACCTTATCCATCGTGCAGTCATGGCGGTGAAATTGCTGGTGACCGATGTGTTAGGGTCAGCGTTTCCGTCGAACAACTTCGCTTCACCGCCATCTCTAGTGTTCAGTAACGGACTGAAGTGGACACCGTCTGTGCTAAACAGGAATGTGTACGCTACCGTCCACTCCCGTCCGTCCGCCCGTTCCAGAATTGCCACGTCCGTGACGTCATAGGTTGCGAGGAGGTCTACCTGAATATAGGATTTGAAGTCCCGGGACCTGCAAGAAGTTTTCGTCGTTGATTATTTCTTAAATCTGTTTGTGTTAGCTCGATTGTTTCGGACGCCCATTGTTTATAAAGACACTCTCTAATCTGTTACCCGAGTAGACATAGTAGTTCGTGCTTTTGGAAAGATTCTGAAATCACTCCACGACCAGAAAACGAACCCCGTGCCTCTCTGCGTCTGTATTGTGACGTTTGAACTAAACAACATTCTACAATCAAGCTACTGGTTATTATATTGTTAAAGAATAGAACTAACATTGTTAAACTATGCAATATACAATGCAAAAAGAGGTATCTGTCCTTAGTGCAGCGTTGAAACGTTTAACACTCTTATTAAAAATAAAATTCGTACTTACATGTAATATAGATAGTAAAGCCATCGGTCAGATGGGCCTATCTGACTTAACTAATATATTGATACAAAGAGTATTGAACAGAATATACAACTGATAAAGCAAATCAAGTGTTTCCCGCGATATGAATAAAAAAGAATTAGGGAAGTTTTAATAATCAAAGGTAAATGCTCACAGGTGGGAGGGCGTGTGTTGGGTGCGCTTTCGTTTAAGGGGGCTTACGGTGTTTAAGTAAGATCAGTTGTAACTGACTAACACAATGGCGTCTTTTTCGGCATATTTGTAGAAGAGGCATGATATTTCCATCCTGTTAAAAACTTTTCATTTGTTTTAAATGCGTATACCGATTTGGATCTATGATTTTCGTTTTTCTCTATTTTTAAATTGCAAGATCGTATATCGTTATTAAAGAAAAAAAATATCAATAAATATGTTTTTTAATTTCGTGACCTTTGTAGAATCGAATGGGCGTTTTTATTTCAAATAAATATCATTTTATATACATGAAGTGGCTTAAAAGGCGAAAAGAACGTTCCTCATTCAATAATTAGCCTAAAACAGACGCCATTTTGTCAGTCAGTTGCAACTGCCCAAAATTAAACGCAGACAGCGCCCGTACACACATCCCCCCCCCCCCCCCCCCCCCCGTGAGTTTTGTTTATGAGTATTTAAGCCAAATATTAGTGTTTTAAACTAATGCGATACCATTTTTACCCACATAGGCCATATTTTGTTTTGCTGTTTTCCATGGTGATCATGTACTGAACCAAATACGTACGCTTATTATAAGTGTGCAATATATTTCATTATTTATACGCTCGCTTGGTACAGCTATTGGCATGTGATCCATTTCACTAACCGCTGGCAACATCGCCCTTTTAAATGCCCTTTAAGATTACCATCGTAGAAAGTTGCGACATGTAAATAATTATTTGACAACAGTTAAGCATTAATTGACTTCTACGTAAAACATTTTATTCGATCACACCCGGTGGCCACTTATATATATCGATCACATTTGGCTTCAAGTATTATTTATATTTAAAGAAACTCGACACTTTACTTGGAAGCCCATCCGCCCGCGTGTGTAACATCCGCCGACGACGACAGTTGAGTGTTCTGCACCGACAGCGGATTGCCGGCACCCGACGAATCATTGCGGGCTGAATAGAAAATACAAGTACAGTAAAACTATGATGTCACTGCACACTCTACGCTATATGCCTGGTAATGAAGAAATCTGAAAAATCTGCCGTCAGTACACCTCGTGATGAAAAATCGATTAAAATATTTGTTACAATATTTATGGTTGCAAATAGTTATCTTCTGTTGACTTTTTGCGTTTGATAGTTAATCATACATTACGGTTCGGATATCCAGAAAATTCACTGCTTTGTTTCAAATGAGAAAAAGTTACACACTTGAAATCCTTCCTAATATCGTATGATTTAAATTTCAACTGACTGGTAATTGTTGACCTATGACGAGGAGGTAAGCACTGCAATGAGTGTGTCGACAGTTATAGGACCAATAACATGTATTATGATATGCTGTTGTATGGTTGACGATCCGAATGTTGTTGTTTTTCCGCCGAATATAAAAGATGGTGTTCTTATTCAACAATCGTATAAATGTTATTTTGATCTAAATAAAATGTAATTTTCAAAGTTTCAAGTACGTTTAATGTCACTTTAATGTCACATTAACTATAATTATTGCAACAAATAACAGTATATTTTAGCAATATTTCAATTTTTTATTTGGACGCGATAGCGTACAAATACAGTCGATTGGTGTATAACGGATAGCTAAGGACTTCGAGTCTCATTTCAACGTATACACCATGCATTCGGTAATTAAACCATTAAACCTAGATAGACACATGTCTTTCCTATTGAAACATGCCAGTGGTTTTAAATTTCCGAAAAAATATTATTTGTTTACAGCGCGAATTTACGGTACACTGATTCAGCCATTACCGGATCGCTTAGGTCTTTATCGGATTACATGTGTATCGTGTTATTTCTTGAAATTTGACACAGCATTTGTAAAAAATAATTGCAATATATGTCCATTTCCAGAAAGGAAATTCATTTCTGCGTTTAATAAGACCAAATTCATGGAAATCGCTGCACAATTGATGAAGTAATTGCTGTTCAAAGCGATGCACCCTATATTCGGGTCATTTTGAGTTGAATCTAAATATAGATTTGATAGCGGAAAATATGTTTTCAGAGAAATCGATTTTTCATTATAATTTGATTGTTTTTCATTAAAAATGATGTTTTTACTTATTAATATCAAAGCCACACGCTTACCACATGGACAACTACAATTGAGTTTATATTTATTTTGAGACAATCCCCACATTCCTGAATATGGGTCACCACATGTCCGTTATTCACTAAATCCCGAGCTGCAGCTTTCATTCTTATTTTATATGGTACGCATCAATTTGGTTTCTGAGCATTCTTACTTTTGTAAAGGACACATAATACTAAAATATTACATCAATGAACATTATGTTTACCAAACAAAATCTGCAAAATTCAAGAAACCATTCGTCTGCACTTTTCCTGTCGTCACAAAAACGGTGCGTACATAACGTGACCTTGTTTTGCTTTCGAAAAAAGGAACAGTTGTAAATGTTTTCTTAGCAGTGTTAATAGTCATGTCAACACATCACATGTTATGTTAAGTGACTACATGACAACATTGGATGTGTAGCAACTTAAACCACCATCCATTTTATTACATTTCTGAATGTGTAGGATATTTTTTAATGTAAAGGTATGAAGTAGACACACATCTGAAGTATCTTTATTTAATTTTTTTCAAAGAAGATAGTTATGTAACTGTGGTGATGTATAATATTAATTGCAAGAGTTAATAACATTCCAGGTGTAGAATTCTTGAGCTTCATGCAGAATGAGATACAGTATTCCAGTTTCTGACTTCTGTTGATACTGTGATGTTCCTGAAAAAAAAGGTTTCTATAAGTTATAACAATAAACCATTCAATAACATTTAAAGACAGCATAGTTATTTGTTTTAAAATAATTGTTCTTTTCAAAGAAAAGTATTTTACCAAAGGTAATCAAACTTCTAATTTGCCCAAACTTAACAAATAATATATTTTTCCATACCCCACCCGCTTTTGGCATGTTTCGTTTTTACCTACTTTAAACACAATAAAATCAAAATAAAGCATAAACATAAACTACAATTAAATCAAAGATACTAAGCTAATAACAAATTACAAAAAAAATCATACCATATAAGTTATATCTGCAAATTATTGGGAAGTTATAATTGCATCAACACAGAACTCTATGCAGACGCACTGCAGTAGATGATCGAGTACCCCCCCGACCTCACTAAATCCACTCAGAGTTGTCTCCCTTAAAATAATGTCGAAAAGGTCACACATCAACAAAAGCATGAATCGACTTAACAATGATAGGCTTTTTGTATTCAAATAGAAAACTATAAATCTTAACATAAATGAAAGTATTTTGCAAAAAACGTTTAAGCTATCCGTTACTCACTAAAATCCGCTATACACCAATCGACTGTAATGTAGCGAGTTTTGCAAGCCAGTATGAGCTTAGGTACGCTGGGCGGAGCGTCGTTGTAAACAATCGATATTGGCCAATGAGAGTGCACGCTTCGCATTAGCGACAGCACTCGTAGGCCTGTATAAGTGCAGTAAAATTATGCAGTCGATAAATGAGTCGGAACAGTGGTGTAATGGTAGATCGCTGGCGTAGTAAACGAGTGTACCCTGGTTCGAATCCCGCCCTGACCACTGGAATTTTTCTGAGCAAGAGATTTATTCCACATTTGCTCTTCTCGTGGAAATTGCGCACTACATTCAAAATACAATTAAATCATATATTTGACGTAAAGAATTTTAATAACTTAAAGTTGAATTCATTACATACCACTAAATTCTTTTGTCGAATTCTCGAATTGGCATAAATAAATTTGTAATCCGAAACTCGCTTCTGAATATTATTGTCAACGCCACATTAACAAATTGTAGCTTCAAATAAACAGTGCTTCGTGTATTTTTGCGGTTTCTCTGTCTCAGTAAAAAGCGCGCGAAAACTATGAAGACGTGTACAACGTCACGTGAAATGTGTTGGTGTATTTATTGAACAGCAAGTCTGGCGACATACGTGTGTTCAGTTGGAAAACCCCGTCTCGATTGGACATTATTTCATCACATCTTTTAATTGTCACATATGCCAAAACTTAATTTGCTACTTAAGAAAAAAGGTGAATGTTTATGTTTATGAAATTCTTGAGTTTACTATTTAAAATGGAATGTACGGGATAATCTGGCATTGAACAGCGACGAGAAAAGAAGTAAGTATGCAGTAATTGATAAGAGTTGCGCTGATACGGATGCCTTGGGGAATCGATCCAGTTGGGATTATGCGAGTCTATGCGTGAGAAAAAGTGCTCAGCAATAAAATAAATGTCGTTATCCATGACGTAATAGTTTTTTTTTAAAGCGTCATAACGGACCAAAATAACGTCATAAGTAACGTACAGAGGGGGCTCATCTTTCTACGTTATGTAATTTGTCATGTCGGCAAAATTGTTGCTCAATAATTTAAAGAAAATAATTAAAATATTAGATACACATAACACAACATGTACATGATTCTAGGCTAGTTATTATCTAGCAAGGAAACCGACATTCTAAAGATGGTTGCCATTGCAGGAACCAATTGCGAAAGAAAAAGAGACATATTGTTGTTATTTTGTCTAAGTTATCTCTATAACATAACTATTAGGATAAACAGTGCACCCACAATTCGACCCGTGCTTTAAGACACACTCTTTATAAATTTGAATGGGTTTTGTTCATTTCAAACGTGCGATACAAAAAGCTGTAACATAATTTTGAAAACTGAGTCGCGTCTAAGATTATGCAATAGCGTACAAATTCAGTGCTTTCAGCGCTTTGATTAACATAATTCAAAGGTTTTAAATCGAAAACTTATTTTTATTTAGAGTTGGTTTCGAGTTGCGTTCATTTAAACAATACTTACATTTTAGTTTAGAAATCAGGTGAGCATTACCTAGAAGTCAGTACAAACCAACAAAATTAGCTGAAATCATGAACATAATATATCGTGGCTTGGTGTCATAATTAAAGATTTATACGACCCCATGGGGCATCATTTGAACACAATTGATTGAGGGCCACCATCTGAGGATGATAAATGGCCCTTATGAATTTCTCTATTAACTGTAAAACGTGCTTTAAGAAAAGACCATCGAATGACCATGTAATGTTGTTGATGCTAGTAATAAATTAGTTATACACTCCAATATAACGTCACCACAAAGAAAAATATGTGTTCAATAATGTGATAAATTTACATTTAAAGAATATCAGGCTCTACATACGTCGGGTGTTTTATAACAAAAATGTCAACGTATATTGTAAACTTCTAAGAACACGAACACGTGTCTAATTCGTTCTAATTATATAAGTCTATATACATACAAACATACCTTCACACTTGCAATAGTATCTGATTTGGTAGTCACTGCACGGGATCGGGTCATTGTCACCGTTCAGACACACGGAGCCGCCCTCCATGGTGCACTGCGTGACTTCCCCAGTACTGTAAGAGGCGATGCCGTCCACTGTCTGACATTCCACAGCGGTGATCTTGCCAGCCGGACAGAAGGCCGAGCGCTGAGCAGCGGTCCACGACTAAAAGTGCGGACGCAATTTGGGATCAACTATCTGGTGTAAGGCAGAATATATTTTGATTATAATTTCGGGTAAACAGTTATCTTTTATCTTTTTGTCTGTGTCTTACATGACTCACAACGAAAATATGTGTAACAATCTTGCAATCTCTCTAGTAATGAAAGGGCTTATTAGCATGTGTAACAATCTTGCAATCACTCTAGTAATGAAAGGGCTTATTAGCATGTGTAACAATCTTGCAATCACTCTAGTAATGAAAGGGCTTATTATCATTCCTAGTTGCCAACGATAATACATTACATAAATGCACCTAGCTTTTGATGGAAACGATTAACGCATGATTACTTCAACCTTTGAATGAATTGAATAGTTCAGATAATATAGATATCCCGTCACAACTTAACAACGATGCATGTTCTATGGTTACCCACCTCTCGGTCGCCGTCACCGGTGTCGGGCTTGTCCTTGTTGATCCAGGATGACCACTGGCTGGTGCATGGCAATGATGTCTGGCTGGTGGTCAATTCTGAGTCATAGAAATGTACACACGCGTTGAGATCCAGATCATATGGAAACTAGATATATATAATTTGATCTATAAGATGATCTTTTTTCAGGCACGGAGGCAAAAGTAAAATAAATTAATAAATTATTTGTGTATTTAGTGTGGTTCGTCTATTTATTTTTCTTGTGACATAAACTTACTAAACAGTTTGAAGTATATATTTATTTTAACGAACATATAACTGAATTCATTCTAGTTAGGAAGTAAGCACAAAGTAAATATTTTATCAATTACTAGTACTTTATTGATTGATTTATATCATAACGATAGTGATATGATAATTGGAATCTTAGATCCACTTCGAGTACGACATGTTTGATTTTACACGAAAACAAACAATTGCATTTAACTTACATTTTAATTGAAACTGACCATAACAACTGCAAACAACTCACGTTTATATGGATTCTGGGTAGAACCATGAGGAGTCAATGTTGGTGTGTTGGAGCCGACAGTTGCGGGTAGAGTCGGTTGAACTGGAATTTTGAAACACTCATTTTATTTTCCTGTTGGAACATCCGCATGGGCCACTTATTTGCGTCGATTTAATGACGATGCAATAAAGTTGTGTAGTATAAAATGCTGAGGTTATAAAACAGGTAGTGTATTAAAGCACAAGTAGGTATATACAATTTATGTCATTTAGTGCTTATATTTGCAAATTCCCTTAATATGTCGTACTACATTATATCGTCTCAGATTATCCTGTGCAAAGGATAATTTGGGCGATACATTGGCATTAACTTGATTATTGATTCCATAAAAGCGTAAAGAGTCGTCCAGGATAAGTCGTTGCGTACTGCGCAAATGCATTAAACCCATAGAGCGGCTCAAACTTAATTTTCGGAGTAAACCAGAAGTAAATACACGTGCACACCTTTGCAGTCGCAGAAGTATCTGATTTTGTAATCACTGCACTGAACGGGGAAGTTGTCGTCGTTCATGCATCTAGATCCGGTCTCCAGCGTGCACTGCTGTATTTCACCGGTACTGTAGGATGCGATACCGTCCACAGTCGCACACTCGATAGAGGTCACCTTGCCCATTGGGCAGAACACGGACTTCTGGACGGCGCTCCACGACTGAAATGTCAAATAAACCGCCTTCTTAAGACATACAATTGTAAGTACAAAAGTTCATACTCGAATTATTGAAAGCATTTGCTTGAAAATTAAATTTCAACACAAGACTAACCGATATAAATAGACACATGTATAAAATATATAAACCGAAAAGAACGTTCAGGATATTTCCTGAACAGATCTAGTCATACTTCATATTATATAATCAAAGTTCGATTTCATGAGTTTTATTCCAGGTTATAAATTACGTTTATGTTACCTCAACGTCACCGTCGCCATCTGGGGTGTCCGTGTTGATCCATGACGACCAAGCGCCGACACATGCTAGCGGGACGCCAGTGGCTGTTGCAGTAACATTCGTGCGGTATGGAGTAGCTACTTGAAACCACAATGCAATTTGACAATCTAATTATTTGTAAATGGGTATACAATTCTTATTACTGTGCGTGTATGCTTAAATTACGAAACCGCATTTGCGATGCACGTCGTGTCTATCGTGTCTTTTGATAATTACACAAACTGCATAGATGTATTTCATATATGATTGTGACACGAAAGAGTAAAAACTATTGAAGGGAACAGCATTATTCAGTTTTATTTACGCAAAGATTTCCAAACATGTCATGTCTTATTCCTAAATCGTATTCTTAGTGAGAAATACCAATTTTGCTAAAGCAAGCACAGTACTTATGCTCTGCACCATCAAACGCAGAAAAATGGTAATTTAGGTAAATAATACACCCAACAGGATACAATGAACGTTTTACTAATTGTAAAAAAATCCGAGAAGCGTCGCCCATCGTTTATCGTTGCACATTCACTATTCTGTAGGTAAATGAAAGCAGCTTCACATTTCTATACCGGTCACTGTTGGAGTTCTTGTGGTGACTCCAGGCGTTGGGGTTGGCGTTCCATGTGAAATAGTAACCGGAGGATTGGTGGGATGGGCTGAAAATAGTAAACAACTTTTGTGTTTAAGACGACGTTAAGAAGAAAACGTGCACGATTTAGAGTATAATATTAAAATGTGTGTGTTTTCGTGAAGGGCACAAACAATATTACCATTCGCCAAACGACAAATACATACGCTTGTATTGATAATTTCTTACATATATGTATATATGGATGCTGTGTGTCTGGTAGATTTTTAGTGTGTGTTTGTCAATTATTACATGATTGAGCAATTTAATATTAACAGAGAACTGATAATAAGTAATAACCTTCGCAAGTGCAATAGTATCTGATCTGGTAGTCACTGCACGGGATCGGGTCATTGTCACCGTTTAGACACACGGAGCCGCCCTCCATGGTGCACTGCGCGACTTCTCCAGTACTGTAGGAGGCGATGCCGTCCACTGTCTGACATTCCACAGCGGTGATCTTGCCAGCAGGACAGAAGGCCATACGCTGAGCAGCTGTCCACGACTGCAAGCGGAAAATAAAGTAAACGCACTACACTATTTGTTTTGGGAACAAACAATAATGTTTATATATCCATGTTGGCAATATAATCATGTTTCTAAACCGAGACTGAGATAAGCTCTCGGTACAGTAGTTTAGCACAAGAAAGTTGTAAATTTGTGTATTTCATAAATACATACATAGCCATGACTGTGTGTCCCATACTACTATCACACTTAAGCATTACCGATGTGTAGCGTTTCAAAACTAAGACATTGTTAGATCTGTGCGATAAAACATCAGTTTATTATTTCGTGCATATGGCATATAGCAAATGTTGCCAGCCTCATTGAGCCATACGCTGATTGACCAGCAAGGATTTGAAAACGGTACATTTTGACTCAAACTGTCAACAAGAATCAGCGTGCGCAATCATTTAAACAAATAAAAGAAACATGTATTGATGTTGCGAACGCGTTTGAGCGGTAATATTGACGCACCTCTCTATCGCCATCGCCGCTGTCCGGGGTGTCCGTGTTGATCCAACTTGACCACTGGCTAGTGCACGGCACTGGAGCCTCTGTTGGTGTTGTGGAAAATATGTGGTTGGTTGTAGAGCCGTTGTCTATAATGAAAATACATTCAATTTAATAATTGTTTAGTTCCGTTATATTTCCCCAAGAAAAATTACTATTCACGGCTATTTTTGGTTTCTATCCAATGAAATGTTGACATTTTATATGCAATTTGTGTATTTTTTTCAAGGATTTTCATCTTTTCCGCTTAAAAAGACTATAGGCATTTCATTCGGACAAGCAATTAAATATTTTTCTTAGTTTTAGGCCAAAGACATGTCTTACCAAGGTATGGTGTTTTTGTAGGTCCGCCAGGAGGAATTAATGTGGGCGTGTTGGACCCAATATGGCCGCCTGGCAGGGTGGGCAATTCTGTAGCACAGATATTGAGAACGAGAAAGTATAATATGTCACCACTTGAGAAAGATAAAAAATACCAAATTATAACTGCTACAATAATTAAACATAAATTACAATTCATTTAAGAGTTAATTTGAAACTCGTGTGATTCAATCAAAAATTAAAATTAACATCCAAAAATGGTCAATTCACATCCTCAATGATACAAAGACAGATACAGAGAACAGAAATGATTTCGAGTCTGGTCTACAGTGTAAATATCCCATGTCGATCTGCTTTAACAGCGATTGTGGTAATTTGTAATACGTCAGGGGACTTATAACCACGCTTAATAAGCTCGTCAAACATTATTGAACGCCTGTGAATGTTTTAACCCATTTATGCTTTGCGTCTAGAAAAAAGGCCTTGGCAAACAGCGTAGACCCAGACGAGACGCCGCAAAAAGCGGCGTCTCATCAGGGTCTGTGCTGTTTGCTGAAAGGAATTTCTGTAAGAAATATTCTCTATATAGAAATAAGTATACCAGACATCCCTAATTTTGGAAATAAATTGATCCAATTTAGAAGGATGGGAGAGTCCACTAGGCATACATGGGTTTAATTGTATCATACTGAGGAGCTGAGTGCATTTGAAACCACAGTTTCTCTTAACGGCAATTACTTTCACACTTGCAGTAGTATCTGATCTGGTAGTCACTGCACGGGATCGGGTCATTGTCACCGTTCAGACACACGGAGCCGCCCTCCATGGTGCACTGCGCTACTTCTCCAGTACTGTAGGAGGCGATGCCGTCCACTGTCTGACATTCCACAGCGGTGATCTTGCCGACCGGACAGAAGGCTGCTAGTTCTCCCTGAGTCATGACTTCCCTGTCACCGTCGCCAGTTTCCGGTTTGTCTCTATTGAGCCAGCTTGTCCACTTGCTGGTGCAGGCAACTGTGGAAGAAAGAATTGTGTGCGTCAGATAATTGCCATACCTTTGGAATATGTATTAACCGATTAGTTGAAATATCAATACATGTACAAAGGTTGACACTTATAAACTATTTCACGGTAAATGAAAACAGTGCTAAGGTGTTTACAATCTACATAGTTGCTTACCAGCTTGGATAATGAAACCAACTTATTTAAATTTGTATGCCCGCACGAAACAGTTGAAAATCGTAAATTAATGTCGTATTCAACTAAGAAAAGTTAGTGTTATACTACATATCTTTGGCGACACAATCGGTATTGAGAACAAGCAAGATGTAAGCCATTCTTTGAGTATTTAAATAAATTTAATAAAATCATCATGGATTCAAATGTGCAAATCTAAGCCGGGTCTTAGTGTTTGTTTTTTCTGATTAGCGAGGTCTTACCGAGGTATAGATTCCCGGTAGGTCCGTCCGATGGAGTGAGTGATTGAGTGTTAGACCCATAACGGCCGCCTTGTAGAGTTGGTAATGATATATACAGTAATGTTAAGAAAAATAGTAAATAATAGGATGCATTGACCATTAAGAAAAAAGACCAAATAGAAAATTAGAAATGATCCGCATTAGAGTTGTTGCAATAATTTCAAGAAAGTTTTACTACAATAAAGATGACCTGAAATGGGTCAAATCCGACTATAGCACCAAACTTTGTCCTATACACAAATATGTATCATTTGCATGATGCGAATTTTATGTTCGTAGTTTGTTTTAAAGCTCAATTTTGAAATCGTTTTCTAAAATATACCCGATTTAATGATACAATTACTAGAATTACGAATCGCTTAGTCTTCTCTTTATCTTAAGGTCAAATATTCTAGTATTGCTTTACCTTTGCAGTCGCAGAAGTATCTTATCTTGTAATCGTTGCACGGGACGGGGACATTGTCGGCGTTCGTACATCTAGCATCAATGTCCATCCACGACGTCCAGTCGCCCACACACGCGGGTGGCGCGGAAGTGGTTACTGAACCGAATATGCTGGTTGATGCCGCGCCGACAGTGCTAGCTATTTCGCCAAACCAATGGTATTATTCATTAAAACAATGAATGTCCAAAGTAAAACTAGATAAACAGTGTACATCAAATCAATTTATCATTTGCCAACTCCTGCGGCAATCACTTTTGCAAAACTTAATTAGAAACAAGACCTAGTTTACTGTCATAATTTGGTCGGACGTTATATTGCAATGTGTTACTAGCTTAAAATACTTACACATGTTCTTTTCCTGGGAACATGTTCAGTCTGACATTTATAGGTAAACTGATGCGTGATGAAATACGTTGTCATTTCAAATCGTGTTTTAATTCATCTGGAACTGCGTTAAATAGCTTTATGCAAACAAATGTCCTGGTGGATTTAAAACAAGAAAATATATATTAACTGTTGTGTTCCAGTATGTTTAATCGCACAAGTTGATTGTGAGACGTTGTATTCATCAACCCTACACGAGTGGTATACAATTGATTACAAACTAGAATGATACAACTCATCGGAACACCACAGCTCCCCACCATCCATTAGTAGCTTCTTTCGTTAAAAAGAAAAAAGTCACAAACGCAAAAAACACATGTTTAAATTCCGAACAATTTTTTTTTATCGAACTACGATAATATTCACATGCCAGCATTACCTCGTAATGATGCGAATATTAACGATGTCAGCTTATTGAAACGGTCCACTGTGCTAGTACGGAAAGTTATTTCACAATGAGAAATAAGAGAATTGTATCCGGCCTTTTATTTAATTAATACCGATGTCAGACCATGAAAATGACATTAAATGAAAAGAAATTACTAAAAACTTGTATCATATGTTTTTTTCCGTAAAATACAAATTAATCAACACACTTTCATAAATTCTATTCCCTTAATGTGTTCACTGACTTATTATCTCAAACATTTTTGTGTTTGATGATTCGATACGGTTGCATTACACGTACAACACTGTATATGGCGGAAGATGCATTAACATACACCGTGACATGCTTTACTCGTGCGTAAATGTGCTATATATGTGATCAATAAAAAAGATAACATACAATTGTTGTGTCCGATATTTAGACATTCAAACTTCAATGAGGCAAATAAAAAGAACAAACCTTGTACGATAAAATTAATCCAAACTATGAATGCGAAGAAATGATGAATACCCATGGTATATGATGTCCTCAATCTTGTTTGTACAGTTATTATTAATGAATCGAGCTTAATTGTTAAGATTGCATGAATATTAGAAACAGAATTGCTCAACCAAAAATTGAAAACATTTAGTTGAAAATAAAAAGCCACTCTTGTTGTCAAAGCACGACGCATGCAGAGAGAATATCTATATGATTTGTATTCAGCAAAATCAAACAGGTTCCTGTCGTAAAGCCTGTTGGCGCTCGAGAGAGACCGGGTTTGATTCGTGCACTTGGGTATTCCACGGCTGATTTATCGACACCTATCTAAACCAATCACATAATACACTGTAGCATGGTGCATAAATACAATGCTTATCGTTACGTGTCAATATATTAAACCTCACTTAATTAACGCATCATCCTAACATAAGCAGAAGCACAAAGTTGTTTTTAAAACATGTTGGTGTTAACTTCATCAATCGTCTCAGGTATAAAAAGTTAAGGATTATTGCCGATGGGCTTACTGTAATTATTAATAATTAATTGCATTTTCTGAATGAAAAGAAATCTAAGCGGACAGATCAGCTTGGATAAGTGATAGTATACTGACGCAGCTCACAATGAAACCAATGCGGACAACGTTGGAGCAAAGTATTAAAGATAACATTCCACACCTCAAGTTAAAATCCTCTGGAAGGTAAAAAGTGTCAGACCCAATTGTTATATAAAATAAATATGGACCATTTGATTTGGAGTTAAGTTCAAGCCATTAATCGTTGTCCCTGTAAACCTTGTAAATCTTTGCCATCATGATTTAATACTTTCTATAACAATTTAATGCCGGAAATGTAAACGTTTTAGTGTCTTGTTCTGTAGGTACATGTATTACAAGCTTTTGCACTTACATTATACATATACTTTAATTTAGATTCATAAAGTATTGTATAAGTCTCACTAACTCACTCATTAACCTCTCACTTAAACACTCACTCACTCGACGACCCACTCCTTCCCTCACTCACTAATTCATTTTATTTGCTTGTAAATATATTACAATGGATAGCATCTATTTTGTTTGTCAGATTGCAAGTTTCAAATTAAAATTAGTTTTCAATTGATAAAAAGATATTGTCACTGAAATGACTGAATCAATATCTGTCATAATAAAAGAATAGTTGAAACCAAATCTGGTAAAACATAACGATCGCGAACATATCACGAAAATATATGACGATATCAAACAAACACTAAATTCATGCTGGTTGTTCCTCCAACTAACTGATTTAAAAAATGTATTTTCATAATGTATGTTGATAATAATCATGGATATGGAGGAAATGTGCGTTTATGTTTACTTAAATGGGTTAAATGACTCGATCAGTGATTTTAAAGCGAAAAAAACTAGCTTCTGAATTCGATATTAAACACTACTTAATATGCAAGCCAAATTGATCTGACCATAATGTTGAACCTTTGTTATGATATGAACAAGTATCAAATGATAGTTAAGCTAGCTGTTCTGAGTAATACACTGATGCGAAGTGAGAATTTAAATTCTGTATGACGATTTGTACGTAAATAAATGCTTAAATACTTAAGTTAGGGTTCTCTCCTGTTGTTGCAGCTGTAGTTTCGCTGTATGGACATGTAATATTCAAAACACCATGAAGTTTTGACATTTGTTTCTTTTACCGGCCATGCGAATCTGAGGTACGTACATTTTGGACAGTGGCATACGTACTCATTTAAAACTTAATATAGACTGAAGTGCCTAACAAAGAAACCAATTATAAGTAGTACAGTATGTGACATGCATTTTCGGTTTGTTTTCATATTTTCATTTAAACAACATTAATAGTTCAAACCTGTGATATGACTATACACATCAGTGCTTACATCGTTCACCTGTTTTTCAGGTTGCATTAATGCAATAGGAAAGTTATTTTAACGAGTAGTTAAGTGTACACGCTCTTCATTGCCAAGGATGAAACTTGATTAACCCTTTGCATGCTGGGAAATTTGTCGTCTGCTAAAATGTCGTCTGCAGAATTTCTAAAATTAGCATTTTCTTCGATTTTTTTCAAAGAATACTATCAGAATAGCAAACAGTTTGGATCCTGATGAGACGCCACGTTCTGTGGCGTCTCATCTGGATCCAAACTGTTTGCAAAGGCCTTTAAAATTCAGCTCCAGCGCTTTATGGGTTAAACGAAACTCATAAATATGTTAGTGCCCCATAGTGACCGTAAGATGCTCAGGCAGTACAAATAGTAACTGAATGTTTTAAACAATGTTGCAAAGCAAAATTGCTTACAAAATGAGAGTGCTAACACTATGAACTACATGTATATAAATTGTAGTAGCCTGTACATTGTTAATTTGCCACTAAATTTCCAAACCTCACTTCTTTCTAAAATGTTTAGTAAAAAAACGTTTTAATTCATTTAATGTGTAAATTTGTTAGGCGTGTAAACGAGAAATCCTATCAAGTGTTATTAACCTGAATTTAAAAAAGTGGTTTTAACTACCGTTAAGCTCAAAAACATAACCAACCTCTTTGCCGTGCAGTTTGCATTGCAGTAATCTGCAATACACATTTCATAAAAATATGTACATGTCAATTCTCCGTTGAACTATATTACATACATATTGCACACATCTACTTTTATGTCTTCATGCAAACAATTGATTAAAAAATGAAGTCTGATTGAACAAATTCACCTTTTTCAGTTTGTTCATTTATTTGTTAGATGACAAAAGTCTATATCGAAACAAGGTGTGTTTGAACAGTTTGTCCCAGTTATTTAACGTGTCTTTGAAACGAATATGACAGAGATTGTAAATTTTGTGGTATCGCACGATTTTAGATCATTGGGAGACATAACTAATACTTATTATTAAATAGTAAATTGCTCTGCTATGAGAAATCGTTGAAAAACTTTCCACGAATCAAATATCCAGACTGATTCCTACAGTGAAATGTTTAAGTTGTACATGAACATGCGCCTTCCGAGGTGTGAGGTATCTCAAATTGCACTATTATATCATATAGTTTATGTTGATTGCGTCAACGCGAGATCCTACGTGCAAAACAGTTGCAACATAAATTAAACGTATCTCGGTTTGAGATCAGACCTACAGTAAATAACAAATCGAAACCAGATCACACCCATAAGGGCCGTTGGCAATAGTATTCATGGAAGAACTTGGAAGCCATAGTTGTCAGACTCAATGATGTTCCACTGTATATTAACCGATTTTAAATGTTAAATATTCGAGTATGTTCTATAAAGGGACATAACTCTTACATAAGGTAAAGAACTTGAAATGTAGGTTATATCTCTTGAATCCTGTAGTTCAACCATTTACCACTCAGATACCCACTACGACGCGTTTGTGGTTTCTTTAAAGATCAAATTTAATTAAAGACCTTTCTAACTAGATTTAAGTTTAAAAGCTTCTTTTCAAACCCTATGGTAATGATGAGCAGCATCATTTATTGGCAGGCTGTTCTGGTTTTATGCTGGTTGCATATAGCCATTTTCAGGATATCTTATGACCGAGAAAAGGTTACATCGTAATATAACATCGCTCCATATACAGCACTCTTCAATATTCCCATCGGAATTTCTCAATTTTGTCAAAGATTGAAAACATTATTTATTCAAATAATCGATATCACAATCCTGTCTTACAGACGTTCCATTCATAGATATCATAAAGTGAAAACGAAATTATAATGACGCATTTGTAATGCTCCACAAGGTTTAGACTTTCATTCCGATTGAAGCAAAAAATGTTTGCGGTGATATTAAAATTGATTTACATGCATCCCAAATAGTATAGTTTTGGTAGTAAATCTATTTATTTTTTGTTGTTGTTAAAAATCAACAACACGAAAACACGCGACAAGTAATTTTAGAATACCTATTTATCCATTTATTGTACAACTTGCATATTGATATGTATTTTTCTTTACGTTTTATGTACTTTCTTTGTTTACATTAAATAATCATGATAATTCAACCACAGACCCGCAGACTAGCACGTTGTACAAAATAAGTAGTAAACGTTTTACACCTATTATGAAGGTCCCGCAATATCACCTTATTCCGTACATTTCCGGAGTGCAGGCGCTAAACTAAGATAATTGAAAATAACACCAAGATATCGGTTTTTGCATTTACCGTAGTAAATATCTATGCCAGGGTGCAGGATCACGTGACTTTGTGGGGTTCTTAATTAAACTTTAATGGATGTAAACACAACGACAAGTTGTGCTTTATTTCAAATAACTTTTCAAAACAATTTTTCTTAAAAATTTCAACTAGTGCATACAAGACAGTTTTTTGATGCTAATGACATTGTGAAATAAATCAGAATAATTGTATTTAATAAGCCTGTGTTGTTGGCTAAATACGCTGTTTATTGAGAAAAATCGTGACAATCTTAAATAATTTATCCATATTCGCTTAAACTCAACAGAAACAACTAAAAGGTTTATTTTCGATATTATTGTGTTTGATATATGTTGAAATAATACTTCGCACTTTGACTCGGTATTCGGTCACTAAATGGTCCGGGGAAGACATAATGAACTATCGATAAACGTTAAAACTGTCACCACCGGAAATAGATGACCAGCGAAGCGAAAGTAAACATCACCCAAGAGGTAGTGCTCGTGAAAAGAATAAGTTGTACCATTTTTATCGCGAACGTTTTCCAAAAACTATGTGACAAAACAAAAGTTGACATATTAAACTTCTATCGTAAGTAGATTGAGTTCTTTACTAATACATTCGAGGGTTGAAATAGATCAGTCATCAGCTACCTGGTACCGCAAGTTAAGTTCATCGGGACATCTTTTTCCTTTTGTTCGAGTAAAGTATACTAATTTTGCCGAATGTTTCAATGTTGTGCAAATAAAATTATAAAAATGTCGGTTTTGCAAGCTTCAGCCCAAACATCTAGTTAGTATGCAAATGTTTGGCTAAAATATATACTTCGTTGTGTACGGCGAATAGAACCTGATGTGGACGGCGTATCGCAAAATAAAATTAAATTGTGTAAGGCGAATTGTGTTGAGTTTGTAAGGGAAACTAATTGAACATTTTGCAAATACGTGGCCATCTTGGTGTAAAACAAATAAATACAATTATGTTTTTTACGATGAGACCGTTTACGGCCAAAGAATACGTCTGGTGCATCGTTTATATTTAAAAAATGTTTTGAGTTACGGGCACCGGCTACATCGATCGACCTTTGTTCGGTCCGTATTTTAGTTTAATACGATTCTAGTGTATTTCATCTTAGTTATGTTTTAAAATCAAGATGAATCGATTAAATATTGACTTACAAGTGGATTCCAGTGGATTTGATATACACCTCGTGTAATTATTGGAACTCAGTTTACTTTCTGTTCACATCGTTGTAGCGTTCAACCGCAAACGCAGATTGCGTTGCCATTTTTTAGATTTCAGTCCGTGTGCTGTGTTTGCGTATAAATGCGGGGGGGGGGCAAAAACAAAGAATATTTTTTTTAAAGGGCAAAGACCCGACTTTAAGAATGTATATGTATCTTGAAAACATATTTTCTTAAAATCATTTTAATTTGCGACAACTTTGGGGCCTATTTTTTCTGTCACCAGTTAAGATAGTGCAATGATTCAAGTATATTTTTGTAGACCAATCATATACGAGTCTAAACATGTACAAATCATTAAAATTCATGAAAGTTATGTGACCCGGAAAAAGGAAAAAATTAGTACGTGTCAAAAAAGCGCGTCCAAAAATGAAAAGATTGTGATCTGTAAGATTAATAATATTATCTGACTTAACTTCTGTTTTTGCAAGGCATCATCAGTGGATACTTTATTGAAACTATATTAATTGGAAAGCAAATTTAATGCATATTAATGTCTATATAATTTCATTAAGATTCAAAATCTAATAATGAAGAGTTTATGAATTTTCTGGGTTGACTATATCAATTATTGGAAATTCCCCACTGACTAGCTGATAAGCATCTTGTCTGCTGGGGATGCTCACCGTATTCAAAAGTCGGTTTGCAGTGGCATATACTTCATTCTGGTTTATCCTCTTTATCATAACTCTATATTGTGGATAGCTTCTATTTTAAAAAGATAACTAGTTAACGCAGTGCATGTTTTGGTCATAAATCATAACGAGTTTTCGCCTGAAAATGGTATTTGCAACCACTAAAAATAGCAGTTTACTGCATAGGCGTGGTAAAATGGTTTAAACATTAAAATGATTTAACATGAATGGGGAAAGTTTACTATTCTATTTATTTGATTATAATCAGTTATCAGACTAGTGCTAAAATGCCAATACGCTGCAACTATTAGCAGTACATGACTTTAACTATTCACCGTTCACGACTTTTGCCATAAACAACTATTCGCCGTACACTACAGCTATTTTATTTGAATATCTTTCCACGAACAATAATCAAGCCAATATCAAAAATAGCGTTAAGATGGAATACATTGCCTATAAGAATAGGAACTCAACTCCATACATGATGACAAACCATGTAATCATAAAAGAAAAGCTGTTTCTTCAAGAAGTACCAATTTCAAACCGGTACCAAGCATAAATTTGTGTAAATAACGCTTCATCAATATGACTTGCAATATAGATACACATTTTTAAACATATTAATCTTTCAGTAAGATGCACTGCACTGGTTATCCAGGAGCGAGTACTTATTAGCTAATTTAGGTAAATACTCACTTCTCTCCATGGTTGGTTTGTTTTCTTTCGCTTCGTTGGTTATCTATTTCCGGTGGTGATAATAGACGGTGGTTAATAACACAGTAGTGATGAGGAAACAAAAAGTACAGAAATAATATGTAAATGTAGTGTTATGATAAGATTGAAATCGTTTTATTATCTAACCACAAATGCTTGCCGTACTCGTTCAGTATGTATGGAAATCGTTCTTTAAAGACTGAAAAGGCTACCGAAATTTGCCTGTTTGCTATAAATAACACAGTTTGACTTCATTTTTTTCGAAAGGTATTGTGCTAAGATGTTCCATTTCTTATAACAAAACTATTTTTAAAGAACTGCGTCTTGCGAAAATGGGTCTTATGCCACATTCGGCTAGCGTAGCTATGGTTCAGCAGAACAAAACAGAACAGAATAGTTTTTTTTTAAATTAAGCATGTGAAGCATATCGTCATTGACATACATATAAATAACAACATGCGTTGAAGTACAAACAAAACACACATCATTTTACAGAACAAATAATCTAAATAAACAGGAAATAAACATATTTCGTGAACATATTTCGTGAGAATGATACATGGATGGGTTTAATACAAGGTGGTCACACAATGTTATGCATATATGTTTACAAATATAGGTATAATTACATATTTCTGACCTTATGTTTTTGCAAAAAATGTATTTCTATTTAACACTACATATATATGACATTTTCTCTTATTTTAAACATGTTAAACTATACATGGCTTGCTTTCTTAAAACAGTTTTGTTTGAACTATTAAGTAGTTTTATAAACTTGAACATATTTGGCCGGATTCGATAATATTTCGATAATAATGCATTCCTAACATCATTATAATAAGGACATTTAAGAACAAAGTGAAATTCAACCTCGATGTCATTTGGGTTACATAATATACATTTGCGTTTATCTATGTCAATATTCTGGTGTCTGCCCGTTTCTATTGATAATTTGTGAGAGGAAAAACGTAATTTTGCATTAATGTTCCTATGTTTTGTTTTTTTGTTTTCAACAATATCAAGATACGATGATCTTTCTAATACTGGTTTTAGTCCTTATATAGGATCATTGAGGTACGCGACGTCACACTGACATCCCAGTTGGTGATATACTGGTCTCGTAATTTGTTTTTGAATAACGGGATAAATTGATCATTGTTAACAGATTCGGAAAATAGCCATACATCGGTGAAACCGGTTTGGTTAAGAATGCCCCGTATTTTCGATGACCAACTGTTAGCATTATTTAACGTTCAATTGCTAATCTTTGTAAAACTACAACTTGTTAAAGAATACAATTTCACAGTATGTAATTTCAAAAAATATTAAACCATCCTGACATATCTGTCGATATGCAAGGGAAATCGACCAACTTCGGCATATAGCGATAGTGAATTTGTTGACATTTTTACGTTCAATAGTCTTTTACAAAATTTACGGTGAACGCGTTCAATATGTTCCGCTTTGATGGATCCTTAAACTTCGCAGATATAGTTTAAAATTGATGATACATACGCGTCAAATAAATTAAACATGATATTTATGGTACGTTCATATCCTTCGTTGGGTTGAACAAAGAATGCATTGCTTTTAATGCTTTGCCGTATAGTATATTTGTTGCGGACACGATCGATCCACCACTTGACATCACAATTCCAAGGTAATTAAAATTGTTCACAATTTCTAGTCCTTGACCTTTATAAGTCCATTTTAATGCTTTACTGATTGAACCCCCTTTTCGGAATACCATGACCTTGGTTTTTTCAATGTTAACTGTTAAATTCCATTTATTGCAGTAGGTTTCTAAATTGTATAATGACTCTTGAAGACCCTCTTGTGTTTCAGAAAATAAAACCGCGTCGTCTGCGAAAAATAAGAGATAAATAGATATTTGTTCTAATGTCATGTCGGCGCGTATTCCATTCTGCAGACTTAATTCGATGTCATGAATAAAGAGTGAAAACAATATGGGCGAGGTTATCTCCCCCTGAAATAGACCAACGTTACTATTGAATATGTCTGACAGTGAACCCATGTGTTTAACAGGTAATTTGACTTCATTGCACATGGATCGAATAAGAGTCAAGAGTTCACTGTATGTATCTCGCAGTCTGGTCAGGAGGTACCTAATTAAACAAAAAGCCTTGCGTGATTTAAAGTAATTGCGCAGATTGGGCTTGAGTTACGCTAGCCAAAGCGCCATAAGACCCATTTTTGCTTGACGCGGCTCTGAAAGCATGACTTGAATGTGTCGAAAGAAAACTGCGTGTTTATCAAATATTAAAATATAATTGATGGTGAAAAAAAACTTAAAAATTGAAGACGTAATGAGCCATGTGAGGACACAAAAACTATATGACAAATCAAAAGTTGACATATTAAACTTCTATCGTAAGTAGTTTGAGTTCTTTATTAATACATTCGAGTGTTGAAATAGATCAGTCATCAGCTACCTGGTACCGAAAGTTAAGTTCATCGGGACATCTTTTTCCTTTTGTTCGAGTAAAGTATACTAATTTTGCCGAATGTTTCAATGTTGTGCAAATAAAATTATAAAAACTGTCGGTTTTGCAAGCTTCAGCCCAAACATCTAGTTAGTATGCAAATGTTTGGCTAAAATATATACTTCGTTGTGTACGGCGAATAGAACCTAATGTGTACGGCGTATAGCAAAATAAAATTAAATTGTGTAAGGCGAATTGTGTTGAGTTTGTAAGGGAAACTAATTGAACATTTTGCAAATACGTGACCATCTTGGTGTAAAACAAATACTGGTCTCGTAATCTGTTTTTGAATAACGGGATAAATTGATCATTGTTAACAGATTCGGGGAATAGCCATACATCGGTGAAACCGGTTTGGTTAAGAATGCCCCGTATTTTCGATGACCTATTGTTAGCATCATTTAACGTTCAATTGCTAATCTTTGTAAAACTACAACTTGTTAAAGAATACAATTTCACAGTATGTAATTTCAAAAAATATTAAACCATCCTGACATATCTGTCGATATGCAAGGGAAATCGACCAACTTCGGCATATAGCGATAGTGAATTTGTTGACATTTTTACGTTCAATAGTCTTTTACAAAATTTACGGTGAACGCGTTCAATATTTTCCGCTTTGATGGATCCCCAAACTTCGCAGATATAGTTTAAAATTGATGATACATACGCGTCAAATAAATTAAACATGATATTTATGGTACGTTCATATCCTTCGTTGGGTTGAACAAAGAATGCATTGCTTTTAATGCTTTGCCGTATAGTATATTTGTTGCGGACACGAACGATCCACCACTTGACATCAAAATTCCAAGGTAATTAAAATTGTTCACAATTTCTAGTCCTTGACCTTTATAAGTCCATTTTAATGCTTTACTGATTGAACCCCCTTTTTGGAATACCATGACCTTGGTTTTTTCAATGTTAACTGTTAAATTCCATTTATCGCAGTAGGTTTCTACATTGTATAATGACTCTTGAAGACCCTCTTGTGTTTCAGAAAATAAAACCGCGTCGTCTGCGAAAAATAAGAGATAAATAGATATTTGTTCTAATGTCATGCCGGCGCGTATTTCATTCTGCAGACTTAATTCGATGTCATTAATAAAGAGTGAAAACAATATGGGCGAGGTTATCTCCCCCTGAAATAGACCAACGTTACTATTGAATATGTCTGACAGTGAACCCATATGTTTAACAGGTAATTTGACTTCATTGTACATGGATCGAATAAGGGTCAAGAGTTCACTGTATGTATCTCGTAGTCTGGTCAGGAGGTACCTAATTAAACAAAAAGCCTTGCGTGATTTAAAGTAATTGCGCAGATTGGGCTTGAGTTACGCTAGCCAAAGCACCATAAGACCCATTTTCGCATGACGCGGCTCTGAAAGCATGACTTGAATGTGTCGAAAGAAAACTGTGTGTTTATCAAATATTAGAATAAAATAAATGGTGAAAAAAAAATTGAAGACGTAATGAGCCATGTGACGACACATAATGATGTGATCTCCCGTAGTACAATTTTTATTTACGGACATTTACGTGTTGTTTGAATAAACGTGCAATTTAAAACACACATTTTTTTGCGGTGAATATGCGACTAACAAGTGACAAAAACAAGATCATTTTAACCTTGCTTTAAATTTAATTATTTGAAAATGTATTTTTTCTAACTTTTTTCAAATGCTTTACGTCATTGTATTTAATCGATTCCGATCGCCAAAATCGCCAATGGCGATTGAATCTTCCAGCAGGCGATTAAAGTTGAAAATGTAAAAGAAAAGGGAGATTGTCGAGATAATGCTATGTTTCTCCTTAAATGTATCAGTATCCTCTACATTAAAAGAGCTCGGTTAGCAGCTGGAGCGTGCGCGTCGCGACCGGGGCAAAGATTTTCAGACTTCTTCTCCGAAGAATCGCCAAGCGGAATGGTAATTGTCCGTAGGTAAATACTGGTTTCACTGCATCGTCTGATGAGGGTCGGAAAGGGGAGCTTCTGCGGGCGGCTCTGGTAATCAGGCGAGTATCGTCATCCCTCGAACCGGACTTCCTCTCCCGCTGTCTTAGCTGACTCCCAGAGATTGGAAGGATCGCCAAGCGGAATGGTAATTGTCCGTAAGTGAATTGTAGTTTTACTACATCGCCGGAAGAGCGACGGGAGCAACCGAGGTGGCAGCGTATAGGACGGACGGGGTAGACCTTGGGCAGATATGTGGACCAGGAAATGTCCCTGGACAGCGGTACTCAGTACGCTCAAAGTGTTGGGGAAGCCGTTCTGGCGTTCGGGTCGATGGCTTGTGACGCATAGAGAAGCCATAAATGCGGCGCAGCGCGCGAGGAGCCGGAAGAAGGTCTTGTTTGATTGTCAGCAGACCCTTTGCGGAGTAACCTTGTCCTTTTGAGGCCAATCGGATATTAATTGCCTTTAAATTGTCTTCCAGTGCACATTAAGGTCTCATTGGCCACTGTGCATTCGTCTATTTGGATCGAAGTAATTTGTTTGGCGGATATCCGGGCAGCCGATGTGAATTTGACCTACGTGTGGAGTTTGTGTGAATCCTGTAGAAAATGAGAAATTGTAAATCAGCGCCATTTTCCACCTTTACGTTCTTGCACAATTTTACTACTGTAGACAATTACAAGTAATTTACATTAGTGTTTGAATTTTTCGCGGCTTTTTGATAAGCTTACGTTTGAAAGTATAACTTAATGTCATGTGACGGTTAGTAGTAGTAAATAGAAAATACATTTTAAGAGCGAACAACTAAAGTGCATTCAGCGCTTTGATTAAATTCGATAGCAAACAGCGTGTCTCTTAACTACAGTTAGAGGTATTTGTTGATTGCTGAGTTCGCTGTCTGTTCAAAATTACATTGAATTAAACTAATTTTTGAATCGTGACTTTGATTAGTAAGTAATATAGTTGGAATGTTTATGGACAAATTGCAATAAACGACCCTTCTTTTGTTAATATGTTGAGTTTCTGTGATATATGTTTTTGTACGAATCTTGGTCGAATAGTTGTAGCGATAACGAGTTGAGTGGATAGTTGTCTTTTATCTTCTTTGGAAAATTCCAACATAGAAAATCTCGCAGGAATAGTGGTGGCATTGTTGTATATATTACAGAAGAATTAGCTCATGGAATTCTTATTGTAAAACATAATTATGATATTATTATCTTGGTAAAACTATCAGACATTTTAAAACCTCAGAATAGTTGTATAGTTGTATATGTGTGCGACTTGAATATTAGGACATGAGTCTTCAGATAATAGCACATTTGAAACAAGCAAACTTGTTAACAAATCACGGTACTTCTGTCATTGATTATTTATTGGCACATGAATATACACGCCGGGTATGCGAATACTTCGTTGACGGATGGCACTTCACTAACAGAGAACAACAAAAGCCACGCGCGAGAGGTGAGTTCTTCAGCTTTTTTGTATTTATGTTCTGTTTATTTGGTTTTTAGACACATAACATTGTTTGGGTGATTAATGGTATAGCACTTCGTATTGCGAAGAAAGAAATTCGTGGAAAAACGGTGAATTATTTAAAAAAAACGATAAAATTCCATCGATAATCAGCATGAATTGAATGATCAGTACATATTTTAACAAAATAAACATACTTGGAAATAAATCAAGAACGTGCTTACCATTCGAAATAAAAGATCAATATATCCAGTAATGTTACAACATGTTACATTTTAGTTTACTAATGTATTTGAGAAAATTCAAATGTTTTAAGAGTCGCATGCACATTTTTCATCTGCACTTCGTTTACCGATCATCTTAAAAACAATGGCACTTCGTTTCCCGACATCTAGACACTTTTTTCCAGATATAACACACTCGTTTTTTGTGAATCAAAAATGCAGAATTCGCTGTGGAATACTGTTAAAACACTTCTAAACCCTTCTAAAACACTTGGTAAAATACACAACAATTCCTTGTGTGAGGTTTTTTTTACAGATGATGAACCCATAATATCTACTTCATCGGGAAGCTCATCATCTTCACACTCAAATGGAAGATATCTGCACGATGCCAACTTGTCTTTAACAGAAGTGTTGAGCTTTTGCGTTTTGGAGTTGTGCGGGTGATGAAGGTTTGCGAACCCCTTACTTCAATAGTTTTCCCCTCATTCTCCAATCTTATGGGAATTATCCCTTCGTGGGACTTCGACTGGTACTTAAGCAATCCAGTTTCGCCTTGAAGAATAAGCTCTCTGTGTTTTAAAGTCTGGCACTTGTGGCCTTTTACACAATGCTCCACAATTTCCGAATATTCATCTGTTTTGTATGTAGGTGATGTACAATAGAAGCACCTATACTTCGAAAGAGTCTTCTTATCCATGGGTTTAGATCCTGTGAAAAGACAAAACAAGAATACATTTGAAAGAACAGACGTGACGAATACCCCCACATGCCGCATCGACACAGAATATTTTACGTGTTGTCTTCACACAAAAACAGCGGACACCATGCTCAATGTTTAAAACGCACTAAGTGACCCGTGACTTAGTTTTGACACCGCATAGCCCATGTTTGAACTTTGCCTATACATCATCAAAATACAACTTCTGACCAAGTTTGGTGAATATCTGATGAATACTACATGAATTAGAGAGCGGACATCATGCTGAATGTTAAAAAACGCACCAAGTGACCCCGTGACCTAGTTTTTGGCCCGGCATGGCCCATGTTCAAACTTGGCCTAGACATCATCTTAATTCAACTTCTGACCAAGTTTGGCAAATATTGGATGAACACTACTTGAATTAGAGAGCGGACACCATGCTGAATGTTTAAACCGCACTAAGTGACCCCGTGACCTAGTTTTTGACCCGTCATGACCAATATTCAAACTTGACATAGACATCATCTAGATACCACTTCTGGCCAAGTTTGGTGAAGATCGGATGAAAACCGAGAAAGCGGACACTTATACGGACCGACCGACAGACAGACGAGTTCTATCCTATATAGCACCCTAAACTTCGTTTGTGGGGGTATACTAAGTACTGACTCCATAATATGACATTTAAACATTTTATGTACGCTATCCTTTTTTCCAGAATCAGTTGTTTTTACGATTTAATTTTACCCGTATTTCTTTAAACTCAACCAATACAGTGATTTAGGGTCAGGTGAATCGCACTTCGAGCAAACGTAAGCGTTGCGTAAAGGGAAGTGCTCCCTATAAGCAGGGCTCAAAATTAAGGGAGTTTTACCATTCTCTTTTTAATTTTGTTGCTACGCATAAGTATCGTCTTGATGATGCGATTCAAATAAGCACAACCGACATAGGATTTTATGAAGAACAAATGTGTATTTGCCTCATAAAGACCCCTCCACTACCGATATCTAGAGCCCTGCTATAAGTAAAATTAAACACGATTGTGTTGATCCGCATTATCCGTTGTATTTTCATTTCTCTGAATCTCAAGTTACCAATAAAAAACAAGTTCATTATGTACACATTTATTTAATAATAAATATCTTATTTGAAAATTGCAATTATAATAAACATAGTATAAATTAATAGTAATGAGATTTTTGAAAAATATATTTTCAAAATGTTTCGTATGAATAGCCATAATATAAATAAATGCATTTAAGGTAAAAGGTAAAACTCAGTTATTAGAGTGCCCGCTTTGTTGAAAGTCTCCGTAATCTGAAGTGCCCTTTATCGGTAAACAAAGTGCCTGCAACTTTATGTATGCCACCTATTACAACATGCACTATCTTTGTTTATATTTCATTGAATACTATCAAAATTTCAGTATTTGAAGCACAGTGATTACTCTACATGCTGGAATAGCAAACAAATTTTTGCAATAATTCTAAGTAGTTTTATTTTGTTAAAATGTTTACTGTTTATCCAGTTTATGCTGTTTTCCGATCGAATTTTCTATTTTTGGGGCAAAACTGTACCATTCTTCCGTGAAATTGTGTATTCCCAATACAAAAGGATACACCATTTATCAACTCGACCATGTGTCTTGTCTTAAAAACTAATCTTTAGGATATAACTTTAAATAAAACAGAGGAACTTACCTCTCGCGCGTGGCGTTTGTTGTTCTCTGTTAGTGAAGTGCCATCCGTCAACGAAGTATTCGCATACCCGGCGTGATATAGCTTTCAAGCATATCATATTTTATCGTGCAAGATTTTAACGTTTTTAGTGAAGACGCCCCGTTACATTTTCATGACAATGTAACAATGCACGGTCTTCTTATAAGGCTTACACCGATGGAAAGTATACATGTAAATGAAACGATGAGTTACGTGGAGAATTTCCAATTAATGTTGAATAGATTTAATGAAACAATTCGCAATGTTGCTGATCCGTTTTTTTTCTAAACAAAAAGTGTTTTTAAAACAAACCAAAGTTTCCACTTTAACAACAGTATAAAAAATGCAAAATGGTCTGATTACAAGTACGCTGATGCACCAAATTTGTACCAAGATGCGTTGCGTATTTTTAACTTAAGTAAAACGGTTATGAACAGAGAATATAAAGAAGTGAAACTCCAGTTGCTGGAGCAGTATTGCGTTCCCATTATATACAATAAGTTGGTCCTTTATTTACGGTAAGTGACCAATTGCCGGAACAGTACAAAACAGCACAATACAAAACAACATAAACACATATAAGAAGAAAGCTGGGGTCACCGCCTTGGAACGGTCAATGCAAAGCATTGGGGATTTAAACCGGTTTTAGAGCGCTCAACCTCACACTTGACTCAGCAATATTCATGATACATATAAGTGTAAATAACCTCATTGCATTGCAACTCAAATTAAACAATAATAAAAGGGAATAAAAACGCATTCGATTTAATTACCATTTAATTACTCAATGGTAGGAAAGAGACCAGAGCAACAGAGTTACAACTTTTTGAGGAACGATGAAATGAAATTACGAACAAGTATCAACTACATCCCTTCTTTTAAGAAAAAGATTTAAGAAAATAACATCATAAAGTTAATATTTCAGATCATCATCGCGCAAATACAGGAAGAAGAAGCAATAATGGGTGTAAAAGAGTTATGTAAAAAATACGTTGATGTACAAAATGAAGTGTTTTTAGGACTTACCGGTAATCCGTAAGAAGAAGTCTTTTGCTATCGGCAAAAATGCGGGAGATTGAAAATTTGAGAAAACACAAACCAACAGACTTTGGGCGATTTTTCAAATCATGAAATAATGTCATAAGCAGTATGTCTGATTTTTGTAATAATAAAGCAGAGGATTTTTGTTTAAATGATGATTTTAACCTCGAAAACTCTGAATTCCCAGAACTGAACGTTCTAATATTATGTTGAAGTTAGCTTTGGAATTAATTTACCGGATAGTGATTGTATTTTATATAAGGTTTTTTTTAATGCAGTGACGTTTTGTCTTTACATATATGCGATGTGGTGAACGGTATTTTTGTGTTGGGCTTTTTCCCGATTAATGCACAGAAGGGGCTATAATCCCTTTGCATAAAGAAGAAGCTGGTATTTGCGTAAATTACTATACATTAATCACTAGAGAAGTTACTATAAAAACTGTTATTTCGGATGCGCAGTTCGGATTTAGGCAATAGTATGTTGTTGTTGAAGTTAAGAGTTTATTTACAGGTCGTCCCGTCGTCTTCACGACGTCATTCAGTATCGACCTGAGCAGGAAATATTATTCAACTGTTTGTGCCGAGCCACGTTTTTTCGCCGTTTTATACTATTTTTTACTTTAATTAATTGTTTAAATGCCACTCATCTTCCAGCCATATCGGCAAGAAACTGATACGCGTTTGTATCGTATTAATATTCGCTCTATCTCTGGACTTAACTCGCTGCGAAATTTCTTAGCGTGTCATAAAATTACAGATCCCGCTAAGATAGTACCTGTTTCAGCATGGACGTCGCCATATTGTTTGTCATTTGATTACCTCCTCTATATGGTCTTTACAAAGTTAGATGATAAGGATAACGCATACATTTAAAATTTTGCAAACGATTCTTCGGGTTAAAATAAATACATGTAATGTTGATGTTTATGGAGAATTACGTAGATACATGTATCCATTGTATGTAAACAGGTTAGTTAAAATTATATCTTATTGGTTTAAAATTCTTAACAATGAAAATATTATTATGCACATTGTTTACAAACAAGCTTCAAATGATTTTAATAAATGTTATACACATTGGGTCACGAATCTGAAGAACATGTTAAATAATTATGGATTTGGTTATGTATTTGAAAATCCAAACGCTGTGCAAGTAAATAGTTTTGTTAGAGAGTTCAATTGTAGACTTATTGACAGTTTTAAACAAGAGTGGTATGGTAAAGTGAATAACAGTCCTGTATTAGATATGTATAAAATTGTGAAACTTATTTGGAATATAAAGAATTTTTGGACTAACTCCGTAGACGCCTTGCGTTTATTGTTTATTTTTTGTAAGATTAAGTGACTCTGAGAATTCAAACTTGCAAGTACGCTCAGAACAACATTCCAAAAATGAACGTTATTGTTTCCTGTTGTAATTACATTAATTAAGAAGACGAATTTCATTGTGTAATTTCATGTTTATGCCGCTGTTAAACAAATTTAAGAAAAAAGCCGTATATTTTATATTTACCCATCTGTATATACATTCCACAAGTTATTTATATCATATGATAGATCTGTATTCTCTAATGTATGTAAATATATCAATGAAATTTAGTTATAAAAATACTATCCTAAATAATACTGTATTTTTGATTTCATCACCCCTCAATACAACATGACATGATTGTGTTTTTTTGTAATTATATATGTATTTGCCTTTTTTATTTTATATAATGTTATGTTGTTCCGAGTATTCACGTGACAGAAAATAATGTGTACATTTGCTTATTAAGGCTATGTGCTGATGTTAAAGTCTGAATAAACTATATTTATCACATCCCATACCATGTTTCCCATGTATTATAACCATTACGAATATTTTTATCTTACATATGTGAAATATACTTTTTTAGCGTTTTCATTAGCTAAGTTTTCGTTCGATTCACCAATCGCATTTTTTTATTTTGCTGAGATGACGTTGCAACGTCAAATGACGTCACGAAATGTAAACAACATTCGGGATTTATCATTATGTTTGCGTAAATATTTATTTAATTTGCTCTTTTAAAAGCATGTGATAAATAGAGAATACTAGGTCGGTGCCGAATAAAGCAAAGTTTATTTTGCGAGGCTTAGAAAATCTGAACCACGAGCCTTGGCGAGTGGTTCAGATTTTCGTGCCGAGCAAGATAAACTTTGCTTTATTCGGCACCGACCTAGTATTCGATTTATCCCATCAATTTTCTTAGTCGTAAATTATTTCTTAAAACATAGAATAGGAAAATCGAACTAGACGGAAAATCCCAAAGATATTTTAAGCAAACGTTGTTTCATTATTTTAATCGTGTCGAGCCTAATACATAACAAAAAGATCAGTAACCAACCTGTTTTTCGTTTATCATACCTCTACGTCCCCGATTTTTAAGAAATAATGAAAAAAAAGACACTAAAGAACTGCATCTTTAGCGTGAAACAACATGCATTGTGTCGTATGACGTATTAATAATGACGTCACGGGTACGCGCACTTAATATTTGTAAATAATGTTTATTTGCTTTTTGAGTTGCATTATGTGTAAAAACTATATTACATCTTGGTATCAAATTGTTTGTTTTGTTAAATCTGATTCGATTTTACTAAAAATGATTACTTTATAGTTGATTCCGAGTAATATGAACATTCTTCGCCGCGCGTGACAGCTATATTTCAGCACTGCTGAAATAAAGGTAAATTTATTTCACAGTGGTTTATTTCGACAATTCACGTCTGATGATGGGATAAAAGGATCTGACACTCGTTGTCATATCATATTTTATTAAACTTGTCAAAGGCTCGCTTACTTACAAAATGCATGAACTCGTTTAATAAAATATGGTATGATATGACAACTTGTGCCAGATCCTGTATATATGTCGGTTTGTCTGTCACGCATTAATAGATATACAGGTTCGCATTGTCGAAAATCTTCAAATGCATGTATTTTTGTCTAATTAATCTTTCACAATTAGTATTTGAATATATAATACGTTATTTGTACTTTGCTGTATCTATTATATTAATTAAAATCCCGCATACCGTGTTATTATTAAATAATATTATCCAAGTAGTTTCAAAGAATGCTTGTAACATATTATATACATTGTAAAATGAATAATAATTATTTTAAACGTTGTTAATAAATTGTAAAATCAGCCAACGGCACTGTAAACGTTATCAATTGGTGATTACCACATAATTTTACCATAGAGATATCAAGTACAAATAACGACTGGTTTACATTTCTTATTTAAAAATAATAAAGACAACAATTATTATGAATACAAATTGGTAAAAATAATTTAGCGTATAAAACTTTTGGGTAAAATGAGCAGCTATCATCTGCGTCAAACTGCGACATTTTTCTATAAACTTCACTGAATGTTATAACCGATAAATTACACGCTCAATTTGCGTCGAGTGCATTATCAATTACCCCTGTTCAGACGATGTTGCAAATATCTCCCATTCAATATGTTTGACTCCTCCTATGTTCATAACAACCAATATCTAGCCCCGCCTCCTCGCGATTCAAAGCCCCTTTTGTCGGATGAGAAGTCCCGTTACGGCACGCGCCGGGGTCGATAAAGCTATTCGTTATCACCGGACCGGGTATAGCAAGCGACAGTGCATTATCGACATTCTGATTGGCTGTTATAAATAGTCTCACGTGCCGGCTGTTTAACTCGAGGATGCTTATAAAGCCCCGTTGTTTCTTGAAAGGGGTAATTGTGTTAACATTACGTTTAATTGAATTCCTGTTTAGGATTGGCGATTCATAGTTTGTTGCAACGTTTTAAATGAAATATTTAAATATAGGAATGTTGGAAGACATCCAGCTAGACTATTCCGTCGATGATTATTTTGATGATTTCTCAGAATCTTCCTATTCAAACACTGACGATGATTCCGTTTATACCAGCAACGTGTTTCCGAATAACACACAGTACTCTTACAATCAGACGAAGTACGGAAAATGTCGACGTAAACGAAAGAAAGACGTTCACTTCCAACTACAGCAACGGCACGCCGCAAATCAACGCGAACGACGTCGAATGCAATCGATAAATGACGCTTTCGAAGGACTGCGCGCGCACATTCCGACGTTGCCGTATGAGAAACGTTTGTCTAAGGTCGACACGTTACGTCTGGCGATCGGGTACATAGGATTTCTGGCGGAAATGCTCAGTGCCACGTCAGACGGGGAACAGGACGTAGCTGAAACGTTAACAAAACAACGGAAGATTATTATACATTCACATATTGGTAAGAATATGTTATTTTTTCTTTTCTACAAGATAAGTTTATGTTTTCGTTCTATATACAGACGATGCAAAAGTTATATGAACAATTTTCTACTGTGTGCCATCATCATACAAGTATTATAACGGATCTTTTCCTGTGATGCAGTACTATTCCGGAATGTTTAACATTTACCTTCAAGGGGCCTTTTCACGTTTTGGTAAATTGACAAAATTAAAACAAAAGTTGTTTCGTTTTAGTTAAGATATTTGTGAGGAAATAGTAAATCTGAACATTCACCATGCTCTAAAATATCCTTTATTTGCATCTTTTGATGATTTCAAAACCTGAAAAATTATACAGCGTTGCAACGCGAAACGATTGAATAATTTGGAAAGTTCTGTTGTTGCCGTTATATTTTGGGAAACAACGAGGATTGCTGATATAAGTAATAAAATACATCCGCTCATTGTATGAGCACGGATGGTCGAGTGGTCTTAGCGGAAGACTTTTTACTCAAGGACTAAAGGGGTCAGTGGTTTGAGCCAGTTGAGGATTACATTTCTTTGCATTTTTTAATTGTATTCTTGTTTTTGTACTGGAGATTTTTAGGTCCAATGTTTAAATTTATCAATATAAAGCATTAATGACAAGCTTCAATACATGCGTAAATCTGTGAAAAGGCCCCTTTAAATATAAAATGAGTAATTCCTTTATATTTATGGATTGGTGATACGCTGCTGCCTATGGTCACAACACACGCCATTTGCCATGCATTGTCATATGCTTATTAGACACGCATAAAATAGTTATATTTAAAAAGTTTCATTAAAAAATCGGCTAAATTAAAACCATCAGATTCTGATTTAGTCTGATATGTTTGCGCTATCTCTAAAAACGTCAGATTGATTAATTTTAAAAACGGAACTCAATGAAATATCAATGCATTAATTATTCCCACTCGCAAAAACATATAATTTTAATATCGCACGTGACAATGATAAATTTCACTTAACTACCAAATTAATCGAAAGAGAGCAATTTATATGTTAAACTCCGACCGCAATAATAATAAAATCATCTCAATACTCAAACAAAAGCGGAATAAAAAATATTAAATCCGGAAAGCATCGCAATTTTCCTTTTTTTCACCGATTTTCAATAGCAAAAACTTATATGTAAATTTTAGCTTTAAATAAATAAATTGTATTATTCTGCTTAATTTGGATTTAACTGGTAACATTTTGTTCTCGATTTAAAAACGATCTAAACTGGTAATTAACTAAACTCTATTATGGCATGCTTCCTTTCCCAGGTTACGAGCCTTACTTTCCGTCTGACGTTCCTGCTATTATCGGTCATTCTCTATCCTGGCGAGACGAAAAGATCCCCGTACTGGGCCCAAACAACACACTGAGGGCGAAAATATGGCGACCGGAAGTCCCAAAAGAGTGTCAGTCGGAAAAAATCCAATCACCCGCAGTAAGATTGCCAAACCCGTCATTATCAGTATCACAAGCAACAACAGTGACGATTCCAAACGCATCTTCATCTCTCAAGAAATCATTGTCCAGCTCAGAGACGTTCAGTGATATTGTGCCAGAGGAAATAGGATTTGATGCGACGCTTTCGAACTATGAGTGCAGTGACGTCATCAATGACTCCTCTATTATGACTGAATCTATTCATCACGTTATAAGTGAACGTACAAGATAACGTTAGCCGTGGTGTATAAACAAAATATATAATCATATGTTTTGAATTGTTATTGATTGCTGCATAAGATTTATAATCATTACATATAATAATAAGATGTATGATACAGTCTAGTGGTTATTATATACAGTTTTGACGTGCGTAAATGATATTTACTTTTTATCATTATGCTTGCTGATCTCTCATAGGGCTTAGGCACAATTATCATTGAACGAACGAAACGAAAGAAAAGAGGCTAGTAATTGCCATTCTGAACAAGGCTCATAGATTACGAGGGCGTTACATTTTTTCACAAAAATCTCCATATATTTTTTCATTTATCGAAAATCCTCAAAACACCGATTAATGTTTGATAAATGTTTTTTTCCCGAAGGAATTTTCAAAATAAATTATTAGAGAATGGACATACTAAATGTGCGACGTCGTAACAAAACGCTGCATTCGTGGAAATATAATAAGAAAAAAAAATTCAACCCTCAATTTTTGCAGTGCCATGGGAAATATGTCTGGATATTGTTTTACTCAACTACGTATTTATTATATGTTATGTTTTCATTTGTTAAACAATAACAAACTAATGCTGATAATGTTGTTTGTTCTCGAATGAGTTTTTTAACGTTATTTTTTTACACACCACATGATACTGTTTATTTTTTATTAATTGAGTAAACGACAATCACATTAAGAACATTTGAAATTGAAAGGGGACAAGAAAAGAACTAAAAACAATTTCATAATTTTCGCCATTTGACCGGCAAATGTTCCACACTCCCATAACCTTCATTTACAAATCATAACTTGAAATTTATTATAATCTAGAAGACACAGTTTGTCTCATCAAACAGACGACGTAATTCATGCGTAAACAGTGTTTAAAGATCGTAAACTTTGAGAGATGGCCCTGTGAATTGTCCGGCATTAACGACCTGAGACCACTCGATACCCAAATAATATTATGATCAAATGTTTAATTACTGTTGGCGCCCCTTTTTATCTTGCGATATATTGGCGCTCGCCCTTTTCAAGATTTGAATATCAATTCCAAATATGAAAGTTGATGACCCTGTATCCTTTTCAAATTCGAGAATGTACTGTCACCGGCTAGCTTCGAACTGCGGGCTCTGTTCAATGCAATAATTGTCCAAATATTCATACGGAGCACGGATTTATATGTGTCGCGTTCTGAGAAAACTGGGCTTAATGCATGTGCGTAAAGTGTCGTCCCAGATTAGCCTGTGCAGTCCGCACAGGCTAATCAGAAACGACACTTTCCGCCTTAACGGGATTTTTGTGTAGAAGAGACTTCATTTTTAAAAAAACGAAAAATACCATAAAAGCGAAACGGGTCGTCCCTGATAAGCCTGTGCGAACTGCACAGGTTAATCTAGGACGACACTATATGCACATGCATTAAATCCAGTTTTCTCAGAACGCGACACAATTATTATCATTAGCACGAGAGTCATCATTCTAAAGGTCAACTATTTTCAAAGTTTGAAGAATTTATTTTTATTTTCAATCGTTTTTTATGCAAACGCATCCTTGTTAATAAGGTCAAACGATGCTCTTAATAAACATAGCAAAACATCATCGGTTACAAATGCTGTTCGACTAGCACTGGTTTACGTGCATTTCACTTAGCCGACAGCCGGGCTCAATTCTCTTGACGCGTGTAAGCTTGGTTGATGGTCACCATACCGGACAGGTGTAGTTTTCAATACCTCCTTCTCTCCACCCACCCCACAGCGCGAGACCACACAATAAAAAAGATATTTTAGTAATATTAAAAATACATGTAAAACTCGGTTCTGGTGCTAAATGTGTCCTGGTCTCGTGAGTCACCAGAATTATATATGAGTGCTTAGACACACCCCAGGTCCTACTATAATGCAGCCTCAGGCATAGATGGAAAAATACACTTCGACAGTCAGAGGCTGTTACCCAACGAAATCCTGTTCAATGCAATTAAACAAATGAAAAGTCAAATGAATCATAAATCTTTCTCCATGTGCTGTTTATAGATTTTCAAGAAATACCGAAAATCTGCCTTGTTGAACTTCATATCAAGCCTATTTAACTTTTATGACAAAGCACAACACCGACAGCTATTTTATTGTTTTGTACTTCGCATGGCGTTTTTGTGAAAACTTATTAAATTATTTAATAGTTGAAAACAAAAGAAATGTTGTCTGTAAATGTCTAACATACGCGTTATTCGAATTTAATTTACAATTTAATGTGTACGCAAGAAATCGTTGCGAACACTACGTTTTAAACCACACAGCAGTGTATTTGAGAGGATTTAAGAAATTTGATTTACCGACGAATAATTTATGTAAATATGATTTGTTCACAGATTGCCCAATTGACGATATATCCTTTCGTAACAGATTTAATACAACAGTGTGCACAATAGTTCAAAATATTTCTATTAAAGTAGGCATAAATTGAGTATGTGTTCGTTTTGAGTAATCATCGTGAAAAATGAAAACCTTATAAAGCATAGCAAGTACGAAACTATTGACTTATTCGGAGCGTTTCTGATATTTTTGTTAAAATTTGTCAACGCATGGATAGATTACACAAACTTTATCCCATTTATGCCTAGCGTCTAGAAAAAAGGCATTAGCAAACAGCGTAGACCCATATGAGACGCCGCATGATGCGGCGTCTCATCTGGGTCTGCGCTGTTTGCTTAAGGGAATTTCTGAAAGAAATATTCTAAATATAGAAATAAATATACTAGACATTCCTTATTTTGAAAATAAATTGATCCAATTTAGATGGATGGGAGAGTCCACTAGGCTTAAATTGGTTAATACGCATGATGCAATATAATACCTGTAGTAAGTATTGAGAAGAGACTTAAGCGGTAGTTAATTTATCTAGACGACCTTGGTTCGAAACCGTGTTGTGGCGAACATTTTAAAATCATGTTGAAATTATCTTCTTGGTGTCATGCTTGAGTTTTTTTGTATATAGTTGAATTTATCATGATGAGGACATAAATTTTTAAAATGCAGAAAATCCTTGAACAGGTCCCTTTAAGGATTTACTTAGGGTCTTTTGATTTAATATTGACCCTGAATTCAAGAGTTGCACAAGTCGAACCGTCCGGTTTCCAGTTTGAACATTGTAACAGGACAATATAAGATACAAAGAAGAGGATATAAAAACATTACGTGCTGAAACCGAAAGATATTCCTGTTGCATGGCGTCCTAGTGATCAGTACCCGCTGACGATGGTTAGTGGACCATCCCGCATGCGAAATGACACTTTAACACTATCAAATTTTACACCGAACATAATAATTATCGGCAGCGGCCTGGGCAATATAAATGTAGTAAATTATTTTATTAAAAAGGCGAGCACGTGCCTTGGAAGGGGCCGTGTCAATATTTCGCCGTCAGAAATCAATTGAAAGTGTTTTTTTCGCGCCGGCGCGTTGACTTTTAATGTCATACAAGGTACACATGTCGGGACTCTATAATAATAGAGGTCAGCCAAAAGAAACCATTAGTTTCTTTAATGGTGACAGTGCTTTTCTTGTCATGGCGATAAATCGAAGCATGATTATTCATAATGTCTTGGAGTTCACTTCCTTTTTGCCCATTTGTTTCGTCAGTTTGGCTTAAGCATCGGATAATTGCAAACGATAGTCTTTTCCACTAGGCTCCGTATACTTTACGCGAACTCGATACTTTCAAGACGATTTCCATATGAGATACTGCAGTTATGTGAATTGATGCCCAAACATTAGCCAATGCGATTTGCATTTTGTATTCAAGAACGTTGTCTTTCACAGAGCTATCGTTTTCATTCGAGATATTTCGAAAGACATTTCGCTATCGGTATCAAGATCCCGATATTGCGGTTCCAATAACTGGCGTCTGAGTACAAAAAGTTTGTTTGCATCTCTTCTTAATTAAATTTACCCAGTTTCCGAATTCATAATGGATTAGCATCTAACCGCCGCAAATGATGCTCGCTTTACCGGACTCTGTTATTCATCCGGGTATTAAAGATCTCCGCCATATTTGAAATAGCTGGGAAGGAAGCAGTTGTTAAGGTGATTCAATATTTATTAATTGTCAGGGAGGGGTAATTGATGTTGGATGGTATTTCAGACCACCTGATTTCATGCCGAGTGTCCAGCGTTGTTTTATAGGCTTTAGACGCTAGTGATTCTCAAGCAAAATTCATCGATAAATCATAACTTTGGTAAGCAGAGATAGGACAAATAACACATTTGTGTTACTGTTTTTACTTTGTGAAAGTATATATATACCAACGAAATCTGCTTTACAATCACCATCATTTATACAGATTCGCCTATATTTATACAGATTCGCCTATATTTATACAGATTCGCCTATATTTTTACACAAAATTGCATCTGTTTTCTTTCTGATACCATTTAAACGATACCGTTAAAGATGTAAACACGTTTTATTTCTGCGATTTATTATTGCGTTTTGTCACAGGTCTTCAGACGCCGGCAGCATTAGACCTACGTCTTATTGTGTTAAAGGGGCCTTTTCACAGATTTTGGCATATTTTGAAGTTTGTCATTAAATGCTTTATATTGATAAATGTAAGCATTGGATCTTAAAAGCTCCAGTAAAGAATCAAGAATACAATTAAAAAAGGAAAAAAAAGTAGCCGGTACCAGGGCTTGAACCAGTGACCCCCGGAGTCCTGTAGTTAGACCGAAGTAAAAACGCATTCGCCATCTCGGCTATTCCGCGGGTTATACACAGGCTAAGTATTTTAAACCTTATATAAGCAATCTTCGTAGTTTCGTAAATTTAAACGACAACAACAGAACTCTCCAAATTATTCAGTCGTTTCTCGTTGCAACGCTTTATAATTTTTAGGTTTTCAAATCGTCAAAAGATACATATAATGGCTATATTGGACTATGGTTAATGTTCAGTAATACTGTTTCCTCACAAATATCATAACTAAAACGAAAATTTGCGAATCTGAAACAACTTTTTTCAATTTTGTCAATTTACCAAACCTTGAAAAGATCCCTTAAAAATGGCGCACTTCTTTACAATAAAGTCATGCCATAAATAAAATTTCCGCATTTTCTAATAAGGATTCTCTCTTGCTGTTGCAGCTGATGTTTCAATTTGTGTTTGTTGAACATGCGTTACACATGCGTTTATTTGAGCCGCGTTCTGAGAAAACTGGGCTTAATGCATGTGCGTTAAGTGTCGTTCATGATTAGCCTGTGCAGTCCGCACAGGCTAATCAGGGACGACACTTTCCACTTTAATGGTATTTTTAGTTTCAAGGAAGTCCCTCCTTACCGAAAATCAAGTTTAGGCGGAAAGTGTCGTCCCTGATTAGCCTATGCGGACTGCACAGGCTAATCTGGGACGACACTTTACGCACATGTATGACGCCCAGTTTTCTCAGAACAAGGCTCATTTAACAGACAAAAATTAACCAGCAACTAAAACTGTTTAAGCACTCCTTATTAAATAGTATAATAACAATATACTTTCTTAAATCTTATTATGCATCATATTATTTCCAAGGATTTGTAAATCATAAATCAATTATACATTATAAAATATCTAAAACAACTTAACATTAAATCTTATTATGCATCATATTATTTCCAAGGATTTGTAAATCATAAATCAATTATACATTATAAAATATCTAAAACAACTTAACATTGACAAATTATCAATATTTGTGACGATTGTCGCTTTGAATTCAGATGCGTTATGGTAAAAATGGGTCTTACGCATCCGCGCGGTCTAGTAAGTAGCTACACTGTCCACAAATTCGTGACTTTATGATGGACAAAGTAGCTACTGACCAGTCTGAGCGAAAGCTGCTGGCGGTATATGCCTTTGGTATAAAAGATATTTGTGCCAGACAGAGCTAAATAATACATATTTTTTATTTCCTTTTTCATTTAAAAAAAGAGTACGGGCGAATCATAGTCGTTTGTTTTATTGAGATGCGATTGAAGCTGTTGTATTCTTTTCGGATTTAAGAGGGGTTTTTATTAAAATTTTACGCTAGCGGAAAATAAACATGCTTCTTTTCATGTTGGGTAATATCAACTGGAAATTATCTATCAACTGTTTAAATCTTACTTCATATGAACTCTCGCCATTGTAATTGACAATTATGGGTATAAATTACATCTGAGGGACGGTATGCAAACATTTCTATTTACATCAAATGTTTGTACACAATTATCATCGATTCCGAAAGTACTTGAGTTATCTAATCTTTTACTAGTGGTTTGCTGATTTTCGCGGAGTCGGAGTATCTAAACGTGTGCTGAAGGGCCTTAAGCAGGTGAGAAAGACCCATATCAGTTATTAAGTGCTTATTTGTTGTTATTTAATGGCGCGTGCGCGTGCGCGCGCAATTCGAGAGTCAGCAAATATGATCGATCCGCCGATACGAATTTTCACCATTTTGATTTCAGATCATATAACGTCGTTTACTGGTAATTAATAGATGTTTTATAGTCCTCTGCATAGTATTTCTGTTTTCGGTTTCTTCTGTCCTTCAGAGATAACCATCTGATTGAACATTTGCAGCTCCGAATCCCCGCTTCGGTGCGCAAAATACATTCACCATTTAGCAAAAATGTACAAAGAAAGATTTGCATATTTTGGAGCTAGAACAATTTGTTGCATGTTTTCATCTGCAGAAATTATCCTTCATCCGTGTTTAATTTATTACCAACCGAACACTCACAACAATAATATCACCAAGAACTATCGTCTCATATATTTTCCGTTCCATTTTTATTTAGCGCAAACAATTAATACCGAAGAAATTTATAGCCAATTAGGGAAGGTCTTCTCCTTGCACCTCGGTCCTCTATGCAAAGCGTACACAGACAACACAGAGGTGCGGTAATTAGGTCTCTATAGAAAACTGACTTCAAATGATAATCGTTTCTTTTTTTCATACATAAACAGCGAACGACCGGTTAAAATGCGGTTGCTTGATTTAATTTGAGGGTTCAAAAAATGCACATACATCGAAAATTTTGTGTTTAAATGAAAACACAAGAATGAATCAATCACAGATACCAAATTAATTAAGCAGCGTTTGAGAAATTCGTTTCGAAATAGCTCTAATTATTTCACGCTATGTAGAGCCCACAATTGTTCGCAGTCCCTGAAAGTACACATCGACCTGTTAGATCATATTGGCGTGACATTGAAGTATTCATGTGTATTTATCGCAGTTCTATGGAGAAGAAAGATGGGATACGCATTTTTTTGTCGCGTTTTTTAACTTTAACAAATCAAAATATGAACCAATGCATACAAACAAGAGAAAAAAATCGCGAAGTGCTGACCGACAACACTGTAATGTTTTTCCATCGTCACCACCATCATATTACAATCATCACCACGATCAGCAACAGCAGCAGTAGTAGTAGTAGTAGTAGTAGTAGTAGTAGTAGTAGTAGTAGTAGTAGTAGCAGTAGTAGTAGTAGAAGTAGTAGTAGTAGTAGTAGTAGTAGTAGTAGTAGTAGTAGTAGTAGTAGTAGTAGTAGTAGTAGTAGTAGTAGTAGTAGTAGAAGTAGTAGTAGTAGTAGTAGTAGTAGTAGTAGTAGTAGTTGTTGTTGTTGTTGATGTTATTGTTGTTGTTGTTGAAGAAGTAGTAGTAGTAGCAGTAGTAGTGGACTGCGGTGACGGTGTAGTTATTATTGTGCACATCGTTCTCCTTCTCCCCCTCCTTCTTCTCCTCTTCCTCATGCTCCTCCTTCTCCTCCACATCATCATCATCATCATCATCATCATCATCATCATCATCATCATCATCATCATCATCATCATCATCATCATCATCATCATCATCATCAACAACAACATCAGCAGAAGCAGCAGTATCATCATCATCATCATCATCATCACCACCACCAACATCATCATCATCATTATCACCAGAAGCAGAAGCAGCAGTAGCAGCAACAACAACAACAACAGCACCAGCATCAGCATTTACATAATCGTAAAAATCACCATATTTATTTTTCAAATTGTTTTATGCTTCCCTCTTATTATGATATTGAGCTTAGCTTACGTATTTTTATCGATTTTACATTTGCATATTGGAATTGGCATGTTGAAGCTAGCGACCAACATGTTGTCATAAATTATTGTCATTACTAATTAAGCTCTTCCAATCCATTATCGAAGCATGTTATTAGTATGATGACTATTTTAAAAACTGCCTGTGGTGAAATCTTGATTGACGTTGCAAACATTCGAACCGCTGCAGAATCTTAATGGTTGACTCTAAAGGTCTACCCGTCAAATTGGGTGACATGCATGGCTCTTATTAATGCAAATTTTTGCATTTTCCGCACATCGTTCTAAAATAATTAAAAAGATAACCGTTTATGTTTCATATCGTTTTTTTTCCATTAATCGAAAAATGCCGGGGACCAAACAGAAAAAGTCCCGAGAAATCTTGAATCAATCGACGACATTAACCGGCGAAATGTCAAAGGTGTAACCTTAGATGGTGGTAATGAAATTTAAGATCTGGTCTTAAAGATTATTTCACCTGATATCTTAACCTCGTTTTGTTATGTTGATGATTTACCGGCAAACCATTATTGTATGCTGTTAAAGCGTTTAAAATAAGTACATAATTCTGTAAGGCTTGGATAGTGCAGTTGGTACCGCGTTAGAGTTTGGTTCAAATTATGGGACAGACATATTTTTTTATTAAACTTTTTTGTGTGTGCTATTTTAACCCATTTATGCCTAGCGTCTAGAAAAAAGGCCTTGGCAAACAGCGTAGACCCAGTTGAGACGCCGAATGATATGGCCATTGTAGGTAAATCGCCAGACGAAATTCAAAATCATTTAGATAATCTACATTATTTTTGCAATGTTTAGGGATTAAAAGTAAATACAGAGAAAACAAAGATTATGGTATTTCGGAAAAGAGGCGGATTATTGCCCAATGAAAAGTGGACCTACAATGGACATGTCATTCAAGTAGTGAACGATTTTAATTATCTAGGAGTTGTTTTTGATTATACTGGGAGTTTTACATTGAATCAGGAACACCTAACGGGTAAAGCATTAAAAGCAATGAATATCTTATTATCTAAATGTCATGACTATGACTTAAATCCCAAAATACTTTGTCAACTATTTGACGCTTTTGTTAGTTCCATTTTAAACTATGCCTCGGAAGTTTGGGGCTATACTAAATCTAAGGAATTAGAAAGAATCCATTTGAAATTTTGTAAACGATTATTAAAGGTTAAACTTAACACGTGTAATGCATGTGTTTATGGTGAGCTGGGTAGATATCCCATGTATATAAATATATATGTACGTGTCATTAAATATTGGTTTAATATACGTAGATCTAAAAATATCATCATTAAAACTGTATATAACGTGACCGTTTCAGATTACCACAAAGGCTGTCATAATAAGATATTTAATGTTAAAAAGATGCTTGATGACTATGGTTTCAGTTATGTATTTGATGATGTAACTAATATTAATATTGATACTAATACATTTGTAGAGGAATTTAAACGCAGAGTGTATGATCACTTTACACAGGACTGGTATGAAACGTTAAACAACAGTTCAATGCTAGATGTTTATCGAAGTTTTAAAATCAACTTTGAATATGAGTCCTACCTAGACATTATCCCAAGAAGTTTGAGATACCTTTTTACTAGACTTAGATTGTCAGCCCACCCATTACATATTCAAACCGGTCGTTATGCGAGACAAATCATTTCTAGAAACCAAAGATATTGCATTTGTTGCGATTCGACCGATATTGAAGATGAATTTCACTTTATTTGTATTTGCCCGACGTTTGGAAACATTAGAAAAACATACATTAAAGCATGTTATTATATAAGACCATCTATGTATAAATATTTAAGTTTACTGCAAACGAATAATAAAACAGAACTAATTAATATATGCCTTTATGTAAAAGAATCACTTAAAATACGAACACATACTGGACTTCTTTTGACCGATTACATCAAGGACTTCTTTTGGCCGATAACATCATGGACTCCTTTTGACCGATACAATCATGGACTTCTTTTGACCGCTTACATCTTGGACTTCTAGTGACCGGTTACATCATGGACTACTTTTGACCGATTACATCATGGGCAACTTTTTACCGATATCATCATGCACTACTTTTGACCGCATACACATTGGACTTCTTTTGACCGATTATATCCTGGGCTACTTTGACCGATTATATCCTGGGCTACTTTTGACCGATAACATCATGGACTACGCTTGACCGATTAAAGCATGGATTTCTTTGATCGATGAAAACATTGATTATTTTTTACCAATAACATAATTGACTACTTTTCACTGATTACAGCATGGACTACTTTTGACCGATTACATCATGGACTACTTTTGATTGAATATATCATGGACTACTTTGACCGATTACATCGTGGACTACTTTAGACAGATTATATCATTGCCAATTTTTGACTGACTACATTATGGAATGCCTTTGACCGAATACATTATTGACTACTTTTGACCAATTACATGTTGGACTACTTTTGACCGATGTTGAAATATGCCATAGTGCGTGTTAAACTATTGAACTCGTGGTATGGTAGTCATCAGATCCTGTTTGTTTATACAAACCTTTGCCAAATGACATTGTTGCATTAACTGTAATTGAAACCAACATGCTTTTGTTAGAGGTTATCAGGACGCTCTACACTAAAACTGGTTTCGTACTTTAGCAGGCTACTTGTTGGTATATCCAAACCACACAGGATGCTATGAAAGAGCTCCTTTCTTGTTGTCATGTTTAATACAGAAAAGGATCTTGGATCACATTTCTTTCTCTTTCTCACAATGATTAGTTGTTATACCAGTTCTTGAACAATTAATTGACATCTAATGTTGCTGTCAGCTTGTATTGCAATCGAAATGTGCTTCCTTGAATAGACCCACCTAATTGATGACCGATTTGGTCTTGTCTGATTTTGTCGCTGCTGCACATTGTTATATCTTACCATGAGATCATTCTTACTGAATTATCATATACTCAGAATGTCAAGACTTATTTCGACATTTTTAACTGACTCGTCAGTGAATAAGAGAATACTCTCTCAGTATGCTTTATTATAATGCACTATTCTTTCCTTGTTTATAAGTAGTAATTAAAAAAATGTGCACATTTTTACAATTAATTGAATTTATTAACTTTATTTCGACATAGTATGTAGCTGATTGCTAGGGTACGAATGATAGGGTACGAATGAAAGTCATGCATTAGATGGATTATTCTTTCTATTTATCCTGCCTGCACGTTGCAATTATATAACAATACACGTACAAACTATTGGGTAATCATGTAATTAACACAATGTAGGCAACGATAATAAAATGAATAGATAAAAGCATAACTATATGAATCACATTCTTTAATGACATCCATAAAATTTCGACATCCAAATGTATGGATGTGAGTTGCACAATTCCATAGAAGGAATTTTACCAGATATGTAAGATTAAAGTAACAATTATAAATGAAACTTACAGTCGTCCCTTTCACGAAAATGGATGGGGATAACTATACAACGTACTCTTAATTTTATTTAAGTTATCCGTGTACAAAAAGTGCATATTGCCTTTCTTTGACAACAACGATTGTTTGTCACAAAACGAGAATTCTACAAAGAAAGGACGCACTTTTGAACGTCTGTTTTGTGTTTCTTAATAAGGATATCTCCGTTGTTTTTTGCCGACAGGTGTCTCAAGTACCCATGTTTGTGTTACAAAAGAATTACTGATAACAGCCCCGTGGTTATCTTTCTTTTAAGTGCTTTTGTAAAGCATCTTTCAAAAACAAAAGAAGACAGTAAAACTGAACACCTTTCGCTCTCTCAAGGTTAGTTCCTTTGTGAAATTATTGTGCTACAAAAACTTCTAACGCTTTTGAAGTTTACACACTTTCTGATGACTACATTGGTTCTCTGTAAATTGCCGGATTTCTGATTTGTTCGAAGTTTCTGGGGCTGCACAAATGCAATAAACATCTACATGCAATTTCATCAAAACAAAACACATTCTACTCAAAAGTGTTTACTGTTAAGACATCCTTTTACAGATCGCCGACTGCTTAACAACATTAAAAGTTGTCATAAAGCAAATATGCAGTATATGAATGAAATGGTACTTGGTAACCTTGCACCGAAGTCTTCACTGTTTAGCGCCAATTTCAATATGCGTGGATGCAAAGGTAATGGGACACGAGTCAAGAACTGCAAAAATCGCCACCAACGTGTGCAAGTTTGCATGTGTGCCGTTTGCTTCTTACAAAACACGATTTTGCAAAGTCTTATTAAAGTGAGTTTGTTAATGTTTCGCAATAAGCCTCCATACAAATCCACGATCACCTGTGTGGCCAACAGCAGATTTGCTACGCCTTCCCTCATATGCGCCGTGTCATAATGTTTGGCCAAATCCTTCGATGCACTTAGACAAAGCTGCAATATGTTGAAAAAGTAGCTAAAAATCAAGCAATTAGTAACACATTTTTGTCGTCAATCGCAGATCTGAATCCAATGTTGAGCCTTGCCCCTTCTCGAGCAGGCAGCGCTCACGCCTGCAGATGTCCTTTCGGGTTGTAAACACTACAGGGCCCGTCCATAAACAACAGAAAACGGCAAACAATTCAAGTGTTTGTTATTCAAAGTGTAATATTGCTGATTTCCGATGAAAGAATTGACTATTTGTGCAAAATTCATTTCAGTTTGATGGTTTAAAAAGGTTTCTTTCTCATCGAGACGTTGGCTTGCGCGTGTCGGGCGAGGAAACTCCATGTTTGGACTGCCGGGGCAATGCGGAGAATTTATCCCCAGCCTGCCTTTCAGGTCAGGATGCAATCGTTTCACAAAAGTCTATAAAAAATGAGCTAAAACAACGAAAGGTCGAGGAAACGTGCAGCTGTGCACTAAATCACGCAGTTCGCACGGAAAATGTGGCAACGTGCAGCTTTTTAATGCTTGTTTAAGCATTTGGGCTTAAACTATTGAGTCGTTTTTTCTGTCATGTTATAGCTAATAAATAAAACATTATCAATTATTTTTCAATATGCACTTCAGGCGAAGGAAAAAAGGTTATTTTTAAGTGCAAAATGACACGCGCTAAGAACTGAATCTTCTGAAATTTGAATTTCCCTCGCTGCAAAGTTTACAGAGCGTCTACGCATGCTCTTGAAATATTTGATCGATAATCACCGCCGATAAGACGGGATTTCAGTTCATATCGGCCGTTATATAGTGTTTGAGAAATAGTGGCGAATTTCGCGCGGTAAAAGAAATCATGTTTAAAATAAAACATGGGATATCTCCCAAAGACGAATATTAATTGTAATATACATGTATTATCCATAAGAAGTTAAACTCGTGTGTGCTATTCTATTTTCCACAGCAATTTCGCAAAGTGTTTTTCATGAATGTATGACACTCATTTACTTCATTCAAAACACTCTTTCTTTGAAAAGCACACAATCCTTTTGAAAACGTCCAATATTTTAATTTCATTGAATTCGTTGATTATTGTAAAGTATTACAAATATCATTTTTTAATACCAATCGAACGTTCAGTTTTTGCACCTGTTTGTGTTTCTTTTGCAAGATTTTATTAACCATTCGCCAATTGTTGAAAACAGTTTATAGCAATGATGATTTGGTAAAAAAAGGACTTAACATTACAACTTTAAATCATATTTGTAAAATACTGCATTTAATACTTTATTTAACAAGTATTAACCAATATCACTAAATAAAACATAGCTATCAAGTACTGGGTACAGTCGGTGGTATGCCCTTGATTTACTATGTTGAAATTATGTTTTGTTCTTTGTGGTTTATATTCATCCCGGCGTTTTGCATTACCACTCTAAAAACAGTATGGGTCATTCTTATTGCGGCCATGAATGAGTTAAGACTCATTGTTAAGTTGCAAAGAAAAATCACAATTCAAAGCTATAAAAATGCTGCACAATTGGGACTGAATTAAAAAACACAATGAAGTGAAAAGAGTATTGTTGCTTTTTCGTTTCACTTTTTATGAGCGTATTTTTAAGAATAAAGGCATTCATTGGTGAGATGTTGATTTATGTCTTTTTGTTTCAGAAAAAAGAATCACACGAAGAAACTATATCATTCATACTTGAACAGTCAGTTATGTTTTATTAAGACATACCTGATGGTGATAAACAAGAAATGACTGTCCATATTCATGTTAAGGCATAATATCAATACACACGTTTGATATTCCATGAGATACACATGATTTTTGTGCAGCGTTTTATACTCAACTCATCCTATCCAAATTTGTTGCAAAGCACTGTCTATTTAGTGCCTTTCTGATTTTTTTTAGTTTGATTATAACGTTTTTGTCTAATGAGGTATGTGTACTTAATTTAAAGTTTGACATACCATAAACACTATTTAAATTGCTTGACAGTTTTACCAAGATCTCAGTTGAAATCACGATTTGTGTTGTATTGTTCAACTTGTCTGGTATTATATAAGCGATTGGTCACTACAATTGCTAAATTGTCCCTATACTTGAATACGTATGTGATTTATACAGGAAAAAAACTACATTAAATTTAAGGTTATACAGAAAACAATCTGGTCAGATTGCATTGTTAATACTGTTGTCAAATTGTTTAAGTGCACTTTACAAAACATGTAACAAACAATTATCAATTTCTCAATCATTCCAACTTACAACCATCAATATGTTTCCCCATCTTTTTCGCAACCATTTATTTACAAATTTCACGCTTATGAGCACAGATTTTGATCAAGCAGGACTTAATTCGGTACACAATAATACATAAATAATTATACAGTTATGATAGTAAACTAGGCTTATCAAACTGGTATAAAGAAATGATTAATCCAAACATGTTAAATCTGCCCACGGAAAATCATGAAGAAAAAACAATCTCTAGTCATAAATCCTTTTAATAATTCAATAAACGGCAGAAGGAAAATTCAAACTTTGAACAAAGAGTTGTTGGTTTAAACAATATTATTTACATTTAATAGCTATGTGTATAAAACATGTAAGCAATATAATACAATGGAGACATACATGCTACTTTTGACGATTTATGCTTAACATTATGACTGTAAAGTGTACATTAACAGAACGGAGATGAAAGCTGGAGGCTTATGCTATGCTAGACATTTTCTATAATGTATCCTTGATTGTAACGTGTACTTTTTAGGCAACCGCACGAAAGTTCTAGCATTAATTGCAAGGGCACGCTCGTTTGCCCAAAACGAATATGCCATAACCATACTGCAGTCGAGACTCGAAGATCTTGTATAATCTTTGAAAAACATTTTATTTCATATACTACTATCATTAACAACTCACAACTCTGAATAAAACGAAAGCATTCAGCCCGAAACACTTCAATACACTCAGTTCGTATTGCAGGTGATAATAATCAGAATTACTTTGTTTCCATAAAGAATAATTCAATTGTAAATACATATGTTTATCTATGTTAACGCTATTTATAGTTTCAAATAAACTCGGTTTATAACATATACATGGTAATTCACAAAGTGCAGATTCAACGGGGTTTCCCGGGTGTTACACACAGGCTTGACAGAATGTAAACACACCGTTAAGAACTTTATCTTGCGAATATCTCAAGTTATTGAAATACGTTTGCACAAATCTTTAGTGCATAACAGACATCTTAAGGTATAATAGTGCGTACAAGACATCTTAAGGTATAATAGTGCGTACAAGACATCTTAAGGTATAATAGTGCGTACAAGACATCTTAAGGTATAATAGTGCGTACAAGACATCTTAAGGTATAATAGTGCGTACAAGACATCTTAAGGTATAATAGTGCGTACAAGACATCTTAAGGTATAATAGTGCGTACAAGACATCTTAAGGTATAATAGTGCGTACAAGACATCTTAAGGTATAATAGTGCGTACAAGACATCTTAAGGTATAATAGTGCGTACAAGACATCTTAAGGTATAATAGTGCGTACAAGACATCTTAAGGTATAATAGTGCGTACAAGACATCTTAAGGTATAATAGTGCGTACAAGACATCTTAAGGTATAATAGTGCGTACAAGACATCTTAAGGTATAATAGTGCGTACAAGACATCTTAAGGTATAATAGTGCGTACAAGACATCTTAAGGTATAATAGTGCGTACAAGACATCTAAGGTATAATAGTGCGTACAAGACATCTTAAGGTATAATAGTGCGTACAAGACATCTTAAGGTATAATAGTGCGTACAAGACATCTAAAGGTATAATAGTGCGTACAAGACATCTTAAGGTATAATAGTGCGTACAAGACATTTTAAGGTATAATAGTGCGTACAAGACATCTTAAGGTATAATAGTGCGTACAAGACATCTTAAGGTATAATAGTGCGTACAAGACATCTTAAGGTATAATAGTGCGTACAAGACATCTTAAGGTATGATAGTGCGTACAAGACATCTTAAGGTATAATAGTGCGTACAAGACATCTTAAGGTATAATAGTGCGTACAAGACATCTTAAGGTATAATAGTGCGTACAAGACATCTTAAGGTATAATAGTGCGTACAAGACATCTTAAGGTATGATAGTGCGTACAAGACATCTTAAGGTATAATAGTGCATACAAAACACCTTAAGGTATGATAATAAGTCCTTGAATGCGCCAGAAATTGTTGACAGAATTTCACGTGGCGTGAAGCATAGTTGTGTACAATTAATGCAGAAGACTGATTTTTTTTAAACAAGAACACAGGCTTATTAAATAAAGTAATTCCGATGTATTTCACATTGCCATAAGCAGCATAAAAATCTCCCTTTTATGTACTAGTTAAAATTCTTAAGAAAAATAATTTTAAAAAGTTATTTGAAATAAAGCACCACTAACCGTCGTGTATACGTCCATAAAGTTTACAAGGGGGAACCCCACAAAGTCGCGTGATCATGCACCCTGTTTCGCGGGTCAGGCAGGAATTACTCACATAAACCTTGGAACTCAAAATATGAGTCGCGTTTTGATAAAACTGGGCTTAATGCATGTGCGTAAAGTGTCGTCCCATATTAGCCTGTGCAGTCCGCACAGGCTTATCAGGGACGACTCTTTCCGCCTAAACTTGATTATCGGTAAGGAGGACTTGCTTGAAACTAAAAGTACCTTACACGCGGTAAGTGTCGTTCCTGATTAGCCTGTGCGGACTACACATGCTAATCTGGGACGACACTTTACGCAGATGCATTTTGCCCAGTTTTCTAAGAACACGACTCATATGTTTTCTATAATATATAATACAGGAGAAACTAGGCGTCAGGAAAACGGAGAATTCTTTTACACGTGTTCGTTTGATCTTTTTTCATTTGTATAAAAACATAACTATAATATTTGGAATAGTCTAAAATAATGTATTATAGAAGTAGAACATCGAATAAAATCTGTGTAAACACTGTAAATCAAACCTTGGACCTCGTTTTATCAAATCAACGCTCTATCTTTACAACTCGGTGGCTTTTTGTAAAATACATCGCGTATTTGATTTCTATCAAGTTTTGATTTTGACACGCCTTTTCGTAATTCTCCGCACATACTCGGAAAAGGTTCGGATTGACGGTCATTTGCGAAATTAGGTGATTACAAAGTTTTTGCCCATAATAGCAGACACATTATGCGTTTTAAACGTCTCAGTGCAGTAAGTGCATTAATTACATTATATAACATAATACTGTTTCCAGATTTTTGTCTTGGAGATAAATATACATGTATAATGTATTATAAATACAGTCAATTCTCATAAAACCCCAAAATGTTTGACTTTTTAAACAATAGTATTTAATTTAAATTGCACAAATTGTTCATATGGCTGATTCGCCAGATAACAACAACAACAACAACAACTGGTGTTGTTCCTATTGCTTTAACGTCATACATGTATTTTAAGTTTGGATTAATTTGATAAATAGAAAGATAACATTCTTTATGAAATACGTGTTAAAATCAATGTAGATTTTAACTTGACATATATAATAACAATACATGCTTACTTAAACAAGGATATCAGTAAACTGATGGATGCTCCCCATTGATGCTTTGTCGATATATGGTTTAATAGTGTGGAAAAAAAGTATGACATTGAGAAAATCTATTATTAGCCTCATTGACCTTGATCCAGTGACCTCAAACCTCATCAAAACGGTAGAGTTCCATGCAAGGTACCTACATGGCAAATATGTAAGAGATCGGTAAAGTATTGAAGTCGCTATTAGAAACTGTACAATAGCGTGACGGAAAATCTATTATTAGCCTCCTTGACATTGACCCCAGTGACCTCAAACCTCATCAAAAGGTGAAGTCCATCCAAGGTACCTACATGGCACATATGTAAGAGATCGGTAAAGTATTGAAGGTCCGATGAGAAACTGTCACAAAAGCGTGACGGAAAATCTATTATTAGCTTTGATGACCTTGTCCCCAGTGACCTCAAACTTCATCAAAAGGTAGAGGTCCATGCAACGTACCTACATGGAATATATGTAAGAGATCGGTAAAGTATGAGGGCCCTATGAGAAACTGTAACAGAAGCGTGACGGAAAATCTATTATTAGCCTCGATGACATTGACCCCAGTGACCTCAAACGTCATCAAAAGGTAGAGGTCCATGCAAGGTACCTACATTGCAAATATATAAGAGCTCGGTAAAGTAATGAAGGCGCTAATAGAAACTTTGAAACAAGCGTGACAGAAAATCTATAATTAGCCTCAATGACCTTGACATTGAACCCAGTGACCTCAAACCTCATGAAAAGGTACAGTTCCATGCAAGGTGCCTACATGCCAAATATATAAGAGATCGGTAAAGTATTGAATGTGCTATTAGAAACTGTAACAAAAGCGTGACAGAAAAAATCTATCATTAGCCTCAGTGACCTGGACCCCAGTGACCTCAAACCTCATCAAAAAGGTAGAGGTGCATGCAAGGGTACCTACATGGCAAATATGTAAGAGATCGGTAAAGTATTGAAGGCCCTATGAGAAACTGTAAAAAAAGTGTGACGGAAAATCTATTATTAGCCTTCGTGACATTGACCCCAGTGACCTCAAACCTCATCAAAAGGTAGAGGTCCATGCAAGTGCCTACATTGCAAATATAAAGATCGGTAAAGTATTGAATGTGCTATTAGAAACTGTAACAAAAGCGTGACAGAAAATCTATTATGAGCCTCGATGACCTTGACCTTAAACCCAGTGACCTCAAACCTTATCAAAAGGTAGGGGTCCATGCAAGGTACGTACATGCTAAACATGAAAGAGATTGGTAAAGTATTGAAGGCCCTATGAGAAACTGTAACAAAAGCGTGACAGAAAATCTATTAAAAGCCTCGGCGACCTTGACCTTGAACACAGTGACCTCAACCTCATCAAAAGGTAGAGGTCCATGCAAGGTACCTACATGCCAAATATGAAAGAGATAGGTAAAGTATTGAAGGCGCTATGAGAAACGGTAGCAAAAGTGTGACGGAAGGAAGGAAGTACCTCAAACTGGCAAACTATATGCCCCCCCCATATATATATATATATATTTATTTATATATATGGGGCGCATAAAAATATAAAGTCGATGCACGTGAAGATCAATTGCCCCCAGTTAAGCTACTATTCCATCTGTCGTATCCGCAACCGTATCCGCATCCGTATCCGCAAAATCATAATACGGACGCTATATTCCATTTATCCGCATACGTCGAACGTATCTTTCTTTTTTGGAAACACTTCTGAACCGAAAACATGTGTGCAGAAGAGGAGTTTTCCCATTTTTTGTTAATTGGTGCTGCTGTTGCTTACGCGAAGAAGTGTAAACGTAAACGAAAGCACAGGTGGTGGGCACGTGCAATAGTAAGAAATCGCCAAACATTTGGAACTTACAACCATTAGTTAAAGAACTTTAACTTGCTGATGAGGAGTTTAAACGTTACTTAAGACTAAACAAACAACAATTTGGATACGTTCTCTCTCTAGTTGAAGAGTTTATTTCAAAGAAATCGGTTACAAGACAGACCATTGGAGCCAAACAAATAGCTTTCTTTTCCCGTTTCAAACACAAAAATATCCTTAAACTTTTAATGTAAACAAATTAAATTCATTACACTTTGTTTGTCTGAAATACAAAGCATTAAACAGTAT